>NC_069505.1:308953335-309118335 GCF_027579735.1 Bombina bombina | reverse complement strand
GGCACCGCCACCACGAGGAGCTGCTAGGCAAGGGGTTGCTGGGCCAAGAGGAGGACGGGCCATGAGGACAGGGCCATGAGAGGAAGGATCAGCGCAAGTCAACTCAGGAGGAGGAGCCAGAGGAGGAGCCGTTGTGCGGCGCAGGATCCGGAAAAGGCCTCAGAGGTGCAGAGAGCCAGTGTAGAGGGCATCAACAGTCAAAGTGCACGGCATACAGGTGAGGAACATGGGAAAGGGGATAGGAGAAGAGAAGAGGGGTGAGAGAGGACCAAGGCGGCGGGCGGCCTCGAAGCAGGGTGAGCTGGTGGAGAAGCAGAAGGTGCCAAGGGGAGGAGTTCTTAAGTGAAGCATGAAAGCGGCATGGGTCATACGCAGGGGGGATATCAGAAGAAGGGTTCAGGATCTTGGGACTCTGGAAGGGGTTAAATGGAAGAGTAAAGGGGTTAGTTGAGAAGGATGAGATCATGATGGAGTGTGGTCAGTTTGAGGAAAGTGGTCCTGGATAGATGGGTGAGGAATGATAGAGGTTTGGTTTAAAAAGAGGAGGGGGGTGTTGGTAAGATATGCATGGTCATTGTAAGGTAGTTAGGGTGATCCCTTATAGGTATAACAAAATGGAGGCAGGCAGGTTAGGGAAAAGGGTGGCCATAAAAAAAAAGGGGAAACAAGCATAGCAAGTCTCATAGCGGCTTGGTGGTTTTCTTGTTTGCCTTCCAAGTTGAAGGTCTTAAATATTAATCCACCTGAGGTTACTTGATATTTTGGTAAGTGGAGGAGGGGTCGGGGGGTCTGAGAAGGGGGAGGTGTGGTAGGTATAGTGATTTATATAAATGCTTTGTTCTGCTTCAGAGTCAAGCCCAGGAAGAGCAGCAGTGCCGGACCTGAGCAATGAGCTGAGAGAGGTGGAGGGAGACTCCCTACATATCTTGGACAAGCCTTTATTGTGCCATGGTCCCCAAGAAAAACAATGTTTCAGACCCTTATTAGGTCCTTAGTCCGTCAGTGACTAATGACCTAATGAGGGTCTGAAACGTTGTTTTTCTTGTGGACCATGGCACAATAAAGGTATTTTTATATTAATCTGCTAAGGCTGGAGTATTTTCTCTCAAGATTTATTGATACGGAGGGGGTGGATGCCTCCTAGCTCCTGTGCCTGTTTGTTTGGCTGTTGTTCCCCCCTCTTTGCTTATCTACATATCTTGGACAGTTACAGAGACTTTGGGGAGGATGATCTAGGATTGGGCACATCAACGGGACCAGTTGAGATGGCCAGGTGAGCGATTTGGCTACCTTGTCACAGTTGATTCAGGCCTTCTCTGCCGGCACTGTACACGGCGAGGTTAGTCCTTGCCCACAGAGTGGCAGTCGAGCAACAGGGACTGGGAGGCAAGGGCCAAAGGGGCATCTCTCTGGACTGGGGGAGACGGGGAGGGGCCTTATCAGGTTCTGTTCCTTTCCCACTGCAGGAGGGGCATCCGAGCCCAGGGGCAGAGGGAGCAACAGGCCGCAAACAGGGCTGGGAGATCCCACTCCCGGGAGAAGGACGGTGGTCTCCAACTTGGACAAGGTTGGATCGGAAACAATGGGAAACAATAGGCCAGACTAGGGCACGGAGGTGACGTTCCAGATCCAGAAGGCAGTTCCCCCAAGGAGGAGGAGCGAGGCTGGGAGAACAGAGGTGCGGGGAGGCAGCACTGCAGCCAGGGATGCGAAGGAGGCTAATTGGGCTCCAACAGCAGGATCTGGACGAGGAGCGGCACTGCCATCTGCAGGTGAGTAGCCTCAAGAGTTGGGGTCTATGAGCGTGGATGGTAGTGTAAATGTAGGGAATGTGGCATTGTTGAAGGGGTTGAAGGATTTGGTGGCTTAAATGGAGAGGCAATTGGCAGGACAGCCAGTTTTGGCTGCTGTTGTTTGGGCAGGGGGTCAGGGGACCCCCACCCCTCTTAACGTAGCTGAGGTAAGTTTCTCCTCTGGTACAGGGGGATTGAAGGTCTCGGAAGAGGCCTTCTGCTGGCCATGTCTTTGTTCTATTGGCCCCTTGGGACTTCACTTAGCAATGGAGTTGAACAAAAATATCTTGGAAAAGGGAGTTTTTGGAGATATTTTCCTTGTTACCAGTGGATCAATTTGTGGAAATTAAAGGAGGATACGAAGGCCGAATCAGGAAAAAAAGGAAGAGGAGGAGTGCAAAAAGAGATACAGGAAGTTGCATAAGATGTTTTCAAATTGGTCCCGAGCCTTTTGTATCCTGGCTAGTGTCATCACAGAAAAGTTCCCGGATCAGGGTTCGGCATTCAATGTCAATTTGCTGTGTGAGCACCTATTACCTATGTACATTCAATATAGGACTACTTGTGAGCCATCCCAGCTCCATGAAAAGATGAAAAACAGGGAGTTCCCCTTCACTCACCCTGGCTGACAGGTACTGGTCCAAGATCGCTGCCGCTACCGTCTCAGAGATGGCCCGTCCACAGGGAGCACACTCTGGACACCAAAGGTCTGCTTGGATGCACCGGTCGATTCGCTCCAAACCTTTTCGTTACCTCCGACTAGTCCTTCGCTCCCCTCCTGGGTCCACTCCACCGCGGCGTCTCAGCGTGTGACGTCACTTGGAAACCCTGCCTTAGATTACCTGTTCAATCAATGCCGAAATCCTCCAAGGCTTGATTGGGTAAGCGTGAATTGTAGCTTCAGCAAGGTGCACTTGGAACCACTGTGCAGACTCCGTTCCTGGGTATAATCTTACTTGTAGTAAATGAGATGCACCAGTGTTCCGTAGACTTAAAAGGCTTTTATTGAGAGTTCATTCAAACTTCAATGAGAAGCATAGTTACAATATAAGTGACATTGTGGGTGCCTTCAGAATGCACACAAAGAACTAACTGCTGACGCGTTTCAGCCCATCTGGCCGTAATCAGCATTTTTCTGCTATTTTGACGAGATAGCCTCAGCGTATAGAACATATAGGGGTATGGCTTGGGGGCGCTACGATGAGCAATTTCGGCAGATAATTGCTGTCAGGCCGGAGATGCGTTGGGATGACCGGGATATGGGAATCTGGCTGTAGATCATGACACCATTGAGGGAGACAGTCTAAAAAGGGATGTTTCCAGTTCAACAATGGAACTTGCAGGTTTGGGGCCTCCTGTAAGTATAAACATGAGTGTAAAAAGAAAAAAGTGGAAGAAAGTAAGCTCAACCATACATAATACTAAAAACTTTAAACAGTTTGGACAATAGGAAAGTTAGGATGTGCAACCTGGTAGGTCAATATTTAAAACAGAACAAAAAGAAAAGTTGCTATACCGGTATGAGGTATGGCCAAAAAGACTAGGAACAAAGCACCTCCTTAAATAAAAAACAACAAGTATATATATTACCAAATAGAAAAGTTTATGTGACTAAAATAATAAATACAATTATAGTATATACATATATAGAAATACACTTAAGACACAGAGACACACATAAAAGATAACACATTGGCCCCTCATTCAGCTCAACAATGACTAAGCCGGCAATAGAAAAAATGTCCAATGCTAAGTATATTACTGAAAGGTATTAAGTGCTACTAAACAGCTATAGTTGTAAATCCATGTAAGAGCGCTTGGTTGCTGGGTCAATGATGAATTCACCAGTGGTAGTTAATAGCAATGAAAGTTAGTTGCAGTTTCAGACATACAAAGCAACAGAAATAACAAGTAGCAAGGCAGTCATGAGAGAATAAGTCAGTCACATAGTATTCAAGCTTAAGTGCTCAAGCAGACATGAACTACATAAACATGCGGATGGGATTCCTCCATTTGTTATTGCCATCTCTCAATTCCGCTACCTAAGTTGTCCCTGTGCGGAGGAGTAGTGAGTGAGGACTGCATCGTCTGACTGCCCAATACTGAGGGAGAGGTATTTGAGTCTCCTGGACATGGTATGAATTCCTGTTCGTTTACTTAGGGATGCCAACATTGCCAATGTGGTAATTTAAACCTCTCCCTTACTTTGCCACTCATGTGGATACCCCACATAGGGTTATAGCGGATTGTTATACTCGCTCACATAGTGACACCGCATGTTTATGTAGTTCATGTCTGCTTGAGCACTTAAGCTTGAATACTACGTGACTGGCTTATTCTCTCATAAATGCCTTGCTACTTGTTATTACTGTTGCTTTGTATGTCTGAAACTGTAACTAACTTTCGTTGCTATTAACTACCACTGGTGAATTTTTTGGGATCTGCATTGATTCTGTGAAAATGGGATGTCGGCTGCCAAGTGACAAACTGGAGGACTTGAAGGTTGTCATTGACAGCTATGGTGAGGAGGCAGAAGATGACTTTGAGGGAAATCCAGTCTTTACTCAGCAAGTTGAAATTTGCCTGTAAAATTATTCCAGTGGGCAGGATCTTTTCCAGGAGGCTGTCTTTGGCAATGGTGGGAGTGAAGGAGCCGCATCACCATGTTCGCCTGACAAGGGAGCACAAGGAAGAAGTGTGGAGGTCCTTCTTGGAGGAGTTTAACGGGAGGACTATGATCCCTCAGGCAAGAGTGTTATATTCGGACATTGCACTGTTTGCAAATGCAGCTGGGGGCAAGGGGTTTGGGGTGTACCTGGGGGGGCGATGGTGCTCTGGTCAGTGGCTGGTAGGTTGGGTGGAAGCGGGTTTGACAAAGAATGTCACTTGTTTAAACTGTTTCCTTTGGTGGTTGATTTGTGAGTTTGGCCTGAGGTATTGGGAAACAGGAGGGTGATGTTCCATTCTGATAACATGGGAGTGGTGTTGGCTATAAATAAGTTGTCCGCTAATTCTCCGCCTGTAATCCATCTGCTTTGCCTGTTTGTGTTGGAGTGCTTTATGGGTAATGTGTTGTTTAGAGATGTGCATATAGCTGGTAAACAGAATGGTATTGCTGATGCTATTTCCCGTTCACAGTGGGTCCGTTTCTGGGCACTGGCACCAGAGGCAGAAGAGATGGGAGTGGAATGCCCAGCAGAACTTTGGAGGGCGGCCTTCTCAAGGTTTTGAAATTGGTGAGGGGAGCTTTAGCTCAAAAGACATGGAGGGCCTACGTTCAGGTATGGCAAAATTCGGTCAGTTTCTTAGGGCATAGGGGTTTCCTAGATGGGAGAGAAGGGAGGCAGGAAGCCTTATTACACTGGATGCAAGAGTGGGACAAAAAAGGGCATTGAAGTAGCTGGTTCAGAGGAGGCTGTCAGCACTAGCATTTTTATTTCAGCTGTTGGGGTGGGAAGACGTGACAAAAGTATTTGTGGTGAAGCTGGCAGCTAGAGGGTGGTCAAGAAGGGCTGGTGCTAGGAACAGCAGACGACCTGTAGTTTTTTCCATTTTGGTTAAAGTAGTAGTTGCAATTTCCAGGATCTGTGAGTCAGACTACGAGATGTGCTTGTTTTGTGCTGCTTTTGTGTTAGACTTTTTCTGAGCATTCAGGGTGTCTGATTTATTAGGTGTAAACAAAAGAGATCCTGGTGGGATTCAGGCCTCTGACGTGTGGCTTGATGGGGAAACTGTGTGTATATGGTTGAGTCGGTCTAAGACTGATCAAATCGGGAAAGGTTGTATAATTTGCTTGAAAATTGGTGGGGTGTGCTGTCCGGTGTTAGCAGTCAGTAAATTCTTAGAGGTCCGTAGGGCTGGGAATGGGCCACTGTTGGTTCACAAGGATGAATCCTTCCTTTCCCATTTTCAGTTTGTGTCAGTTTTTAGGAAGTCTTTATCCATAGTCGGCTTTATTCCTTCTGAGTTTTGTTCTCATTCTTTCAGAATTGTGGCAGCCACAGAAGCTAGTTTGTTGGGCTTTGGGGAGGTGGCTATTAAAAATATTGGGAGGTGGGCCTCAAAAACATGTAAGGGGTATGTTCGTCCCCACTTGGTTGTTTAATGCATTGTTTAATGTGTTTAGGTTTTTCAGGTCCAGTTTCTTGTTGGATTATTGGCCATTCCGATATATATTGGGCAAGAAAAGCAGCTTCAGTTAAAGAAAAGGGTGTACAGTTGGGTTTTAAGTCCAGTGTAGTGCAGTTTCGTTGGCTTGGGTTCCGTGGCTTGAAATGGGATCAGGTTCTGCTAAAGTGGTTGAATTTGCTGGTTTGTTCCGCCTTCCAGGTATGTTACTGACCCATGCTGGGGGGAATGACTTAGGCTTTATTCCTCAGAGGTTACTGGTGGAGAACATTAAGTGGGATGTTGAAAGATTGCTGCAATTGTTTCCAGGTTAAGTCGTTATTTGGTCAGAAATTGAACCTCGGTTGGCCTGGAGGGTGGCCTGGGAAGTCAAAAAGCTTGAATTGTCCAGGAAAAAGGTGAATAGGATGGTGAGCAGTTTTGTCCGGCAATGTAATGGTGTGTCAATTAGGCATGTGGAATTTGAAGGGAAGTCGGGCAGCTGTTTTTTTCCTGAAGGATGGGGTGTACCTTAATGAAATGGGGCTTCATTTGTTCAACTTTAACTTAAGCGAAGGGGTTATAAAGACTGTGGAGTTGGTTGGCGGGGCTAGGCTCTAGTTGCCTTGCCTTGTGGCGGGGGTGCTTGCTGGGGAATTGGTGCTGCGGCCTTTATAACCCAAGTTTGGTCTCTGAGTATTATTGTGGAATATCGTACATATAGGGTCAAGCTGTTTTTTTACACCTCCTCAGCATTAATGAGGTGTCACGTATTTGGGTCTGGAAATCTGGTAACCTTCATTTTACAGCAAGCATATGCTAAATGAATCAGAAACATATATTGTTAGATTTGTATTATTTAATCATTTTATGGATGATTAACTTTTCAGTTTATTATCCCTTTAACTTTAAGAGGTCTAGAGTCTTAGGGCTCAATGATTGAAAGCTCTCTGGGCTGGTGAGATTATAAAAGAATGCTTGGCAGTCCTTCAATTTCCCTGGTGGAATGATCTAAAGCCACATTTTACACGGAAAAAAAGGGTGTCTCGCTAAGGGGCGTATACATACATTTTCATATGAAAAGTGCACAATAAAATTCGTATTTTAAACATTATACAAAACAAATATTTGAACCATTCAAAGAAAAATAAGCAGGGAAAATTGTATTGTTAAGGTGCATCAAAAATCGTAACAAAATTCTTCACCAAAAATCGTATTTTAACAAAAGCGTAAAATGTGTATATAATTTACACAAGAATAAATCAAATGAAATATGCATAGCGTAAATAGTAATTTTAGTACACTGGATGTGCAAAAATCACAAAATGCAGAGTGTAATTGTTGTTTTTTCATAAAATGGGTTAAACATGGGTGTTCCATGGGCGTATATGAAAATGTCTCTTTTATTCCAGCGTAATTCTATAAAAGATTTTTGCACTGCAGATCTCACAGTTTTTTCTCGCCAATCAAATAATGTCGAGCTTTTCTCAAAACAATCCGAATACTTAATACCCTAATAGAAAAACAAATGTTTGCGAAAATATAGGAAAATGTATGTTACTTCCTCACATTCCCGTTTACAGGACTTCTCCAGACTGGCCCCCATCTTGTGGAACTCCCTGCCTCGCTCCACAAGACTCTCCCCTAGTTTTAACAGCTTCAAGCGCTCCCTAAAAACTCTACTATTCAAGGATGCTTACAACCAACACTAACCTTTCCTAACTCCATTGCTTTCCCCTTGAACCCCTTAGAATGTAAGCCTATGGGCCCAGCTGTTTACAGATCACTTCATAAGAGCCGACTACAACAGTGAAACTCTCGGCAGGGCCCTCTACCCACTTGATCCCTGCAAAAGCTATCCTGTATAACGACTATGTTCACTGTGCTGCGGAATCTGTTGGCGCTCTACAAATACCTGATAATAATAATAATAAGATGTTATACGCAGAAAGCAGCATAATGTGATTTATATCAGCTGCAGGATTTAATTTTTAAAGTGCGCCCCTGCTCCCGGCTAACTTCACTCTAATGAGCGAAGTGTCCCTATCCAGCGAGCTCCGTTACTTTTAATTGTAGCCATTTCGCCACGCACAGGGACTGACCCTTTTTTATGATCATTCCACTGGGGCAGCCCTGCGAGAGTCGGCGAGAAAAAGTAGCTTTGAGCAGGCAAAGTTTATATCCTCAATCCCATAGTATAGCTAAAAAAAAAAAGAGAGAAGTGCTCAACCTGGGAATGAACAAAAGCATTATAGCTTGTTCTATAGTTAGTTTCCACCAAAGGATCAGCCTCTTTTTTGTTCCTTTCACAGAGAAGAACTTTCCTGTAGTATATCAGTCTGATTCTGACTAAACAGTGCATTCCAGCCCCGAAATACCAGGAAATCCCTCTCTGAACAAAAGAAACGTCTAAACCCCAGACATACATTTCTGTCTAATGTGGGCCTTGTTATTGAGGCGCCGCCATTTTCCTAAAGGGTGATGAGGGAAACCAGACGTGGACCAATTGGTCAATGTGCCTAGAGGGATATGGCTGCATCTATTGTATTGAGCTTTGGTTTACAAACAGATATAAAATAAGGAAGCATGTCTGTGTATACAAAGTGATAACATAAGGAGATTTTATTTTACCAGCAACCCACTGTAATAGGCTGTGGTTTCAAAGCACAAAACCAGCAATTTCATATACACAAATAAACATGAAAATGCAATTTTTCATACATTCTATACTCTGCAGCTGGTATAACAAGTCATTGAAAATACATTAAGGAAGAAACAATTATAGAGTATACTGTCCCTTTAACCAGAGAGAAATAAAGTGACTATGCCTGCACATGCAAGATACACGCTTCCTTGTATGCCCTGGGGCTTCTTGATTGGATGCTTGAACTTCCTTTACAGTGGGATGTGGCTACTGTGGAAATTGTGAGGTAAAATATATTTCTTTTTTACAAAGATATTTTTAAGTGATATTTTCTAGTTAGCATTTTACAGATTTGCTGCATTACTTTCAAGCAATTCAGCATTTGGTTGTCATGCCCTTAAATATTATTCAACTACATATTGGTGTGGAAGAAGTCCCTGAATGTGATTCAGTTATATAGGTTATTATAGGAACTGGAAACTAATTCTAATCAGATTATGCTTTGAAGTCTTAAAGTGAATGTAAATTTTCATGAATTAGTGCCCGTTTTTTAAAAATACTATTAAAAACAGGGACACTTTCATTCATGCATACATTGCAGCGTATTTTTACAAATACTTACCTTTTTCTTCAGCAAAGCCAGATCTCCGATCCCCTGCTTGATTCTGCTGTTCTTACACAGCAATGACGAAACCGGCTTCCTCCAATCACGGCGTAGCCTCACGAGATGGACGCTCTGGGGGGGAGAGCTATGATTAGAGGAAGCCGGTTTCGTCATTGGTGACGTATGTACAGAGGAACTGCGGGCAGGGGGTCGGCGATCCGGCTTTGCCCAAGAGAAAGGTAAGTATTTGTAAAAATACGGTGCAATGTAAAGTTTCATGAATGAAAGTGCCCCTGTTTTTAATAGTATTTTTAAAAACCCGGCACTAATTCATTAAAGTTTACATTCACTTTAAGTTCATTTATGCAACTGGTGCTTTTATAGCTATGTCACAGTTTTTTTGTTTTGTTTTTTACAGCAAAAGTTTAAAACAGAATAGATCAGCTTTACAGTTCAACACATGTCACCAATTTTAAATATTCATGATCTTGACTGTATTTATACCCATTTGTGTCTATCAAACTGCACTCAATGAAGCTGTGCGTGAGAATAAAAAACTCCAAAAATTGCCTAAATAACACAGTTACATGCTATAGAAGGTAAATGCGTGACAGAGGTACAGAACAAAAGAAAGATAGCACTGTTGACGACATTTATAAAAAATGCAGACATCTTAAAGGGACATTAAACACCTCAATATATTAATATACATTGTTTAATTACAGCATATGTAGTAAAACAACTTTGCAATATACTTGTATTATTTATTTTGTTCTCCTTTCCTGTAATTTAAAGGGACATTATACTCTAGATTTTTCTTTGCATAGATGTTTTGTAGATGATCCATTTATATAGCCCATACAGGTTGTTTTTTTTGGAAAAAAATATAGTTTTTCTTATTTTTAAGTAACATTGTGCTGATTTTAGAACTCCTAACCAAGCCCCAAAGTTTTAGGAGTATACTGATGTATACCTACTCCAGCTTGGGCGAATGTGTAAATTTTTGAATTTCGAATGTAGAATGAATGTTATTACCGAAATTCGAATTCTAAATCCGAATGTCGATAAGAACGAATATTCTTAAAAATTCTAAAATCAAATGTTATTTACAGTTTTCAATGTCACTATCGAATTCGAATGTTTATAATTATATCGAATGTCCACATTCGAAATTTCGAATTTAACATTCTATTTAACAAATACTATTCAGAAGTTCAATATTTCATGTGGTAGGGCGGGAATCTAGTAAACTGATACATAATAGATACAAATATATAATTTCGAATGTTTCCATATAGAATATTGCATAATTTGAATATTACATTTAAAGAAAGCATTAGAAATACTATTACAAAGATATAAATTCGAATTTTTTCGAATTCGAATATAAATTTGAATTTTTGGAATTCGAATATTGCATAATTCGAATATTACATTTAAAGAAAAAGCATTAGAAATACTATTACAATCTAAATTCGAATTTTTCGAATTCGAATACACGTATTGCATAATTCGAAAATTACATTTAAAGAAAAAGCATTAGAAAGACTATTACAATCTAAATTCGAATTTTTCGAATTCGAATATTGCATAATTCGAATATTACATTTAAAGAAAAAGCATTAGAAATACTATTACAATCTAAATTCGAATTTTTCGAATTCGAATATTGCATAATTTGAATATTACATTTAAAGAAAAAGCATTAGAAATACTATTACAATCTAAATTCAAATTTTTCGAAAAGAATATTTTCGAATGTAATCGTAAAATTCGAATGTTAGAATGTTATGTAAACATTCGAAATTCGATTCGAACGAACGAATGTGTTAAAATTCGTGCCGTTATTCGAATGTTGCGAAACATTCGCCCATCCCTAATGCATAGGTGTCTGCTTTCACTGGGTGATTCAGTCAACCTAATCAAAAGTGTTAAACTGAGAGCTTCTAAATAATTTTTTAAAGGTTTTATACTGGATTTTTATATCAGTATCTGTGCATATTATTCTTTATGTAGTGTCTATTACATGCAGTTATATGAAAATTGGTATATACTGTCCCTTTAATTCTGAAAATTGTGGGCTTTCCAATTCATGTTAAACAAGGAAGTGTAGACACAGCTATATTCCACACATTCATTGGCTGCACACTCTAGTAAGCCATTTATTACCATTCCTAATTAGCCTCACCGTAACCTAAGTTACAATATGGTGGCGCCCACTGCTTTCTGAACATTAAATTTATCCTTATATTTTCAATATTTAAACAACTAATATAACTTTTAAAAATACATGTACAAATTATTGTCATGCTAATCTTTGCTCTGAATACATCAGTCAAGCAATGAGGAGCGCTAATTTATTGTGCGCCCGCAAACACGCACATTTCCTCGTTTCCGGGTGCGCAATAAATAACCAGCCATTACAAGTCAGCACAGCAAGGTTCAACCCCCTTTTTAAAAATATAAGTCGATGTTTTAAATATCCGGGCCACAGTGTCTTGTATTCACTATTCATTAATTTAGACTTAAAGGTACATGAAACTCAACATTTTTATTGCATGATTTAGATAGAGAATACAATGTTAAACAACTTTCCAATTTACTTCTATTATTGCATTTGCTTCATTTTCTTGTTATTCTTTGATAAAAGGTTTATCAAGGAAAGCTCAAGAGCACCAAATAACCTAGGTTTTACTTGCTGATTGGTGGATGCATATATATATACCGATTGTCATTGGCTCACCCATGTGTTCAGTCAGCAACCAGTAGTGCATTGCTGCTCATTCAACAAATGATAGAGAATGAAGCACATTAGAAGTAAATTAGAAAGTTGCTTAAAATTGCATGCTCTATCTGAATCACGAAAGAAAAGAAATAGGGTTTCATGTCCCTTTAACTAAATATATCAATAATGATCCTCAGCACTCAAAAATTCAATTCAGGCAATTTATTCACATAAAATAGCAACGTTTTGGGGTCGCAGACCCTTATTCATGCTTGATCAAGCATGAATAAGGGGAGGATCATTATTGATATATTTGATTTGTTTGGGGACTTGGCAGTGTCCTCAGGTCCTATGTGCACCCCTCCAGAATTGTGCTGTTCTCAAACTTTCCTTCTCTGAATGTCCCTTTAACCAGTGATACCAACCTCTCAAATTCTGCTGCTTCGGAGACCCATCGTTTTAGGCTTGCCTGAAACGGAAGTTAAAAAGCAGTGGCTATTCCTTAAGCTGTCCGCTTTTAGGTGGCGGATTGAAATCATCCTGATCCGATACGATTGGGATGATTGAAAGCCACTGCTAGCGATTGCCCGCCAGTGAGCAGGTGGCGGAATTGCACAATCATTTCACCAAAAATGCTTGTGCAATGATAAATGCGGACAGCGTATGCTGCCTGTATTGTCGAGCGAATCATGTCCGCTCGACATATGATAAAGCAACCCCATTGGGTCATTCGCTACAAAAACATTTTCAATAAAATGTATACTGAAAAAAATGCTAGAAGTAAGCTTGTCAGGTCCCACTCGTATTACAAATTGAAAGTAAAAAGTTTTCGCTTGTGCACTAACTTGATGCTGAAGTTAAGATATTACGCTTGCATTAACGTATTCCTCCATAGATGTCAATGGAAAAAGTAGAAAAAAATCCTAACACCCTACTTGTGCGCAAACCCTATCAGATATTCTCAAGTGCGCTAACCCAACATTAAAATATGACACACATTTCACATTTCAATGTTCTTCACATATAAGAATATGTTCTATTTATTCCTAAATACATATCCTCAACATATATCTGATGGTATTTTTTTATTTATGTATATATATATATATATATATATATATATATATATATATATAAATATATATATATATATATATATATATACTTGATTAGGTACAGATATATACAGATATATATAGGAATATCTATTTAAATACATAGAACAGATTCCCCTATATGGAGAATATTGGATTGTGACATATTTACAGTAAATGCACAGTATAATACTTTATTAAATATGAATACTGAATAAATATGTTGTTACATGTTTTCATCTACCTTACTGCAAAGGGATCCAATGCACTTATGTATATGTCTATATATGTGTACATATGTATTTATGTGTTTACTAGGCGATAAGCCTGCCCAGAGGGCAGTTTATGTTTAAAAAATCCAAACCCCCAAGCTAATTTTAGTAAAAATAAAAAAATTAAATTACAAAGAAAATAAACAAAGCTATCCAAAATAAAAAATTTAAACCTAAACTAATACCCCTATAAAAATAAAAAATCCCCCCCAAAATAAAAACACCCCCTAATCTAATACTAAACTACCAATAGCCCTTAAAAGGGCCTTGTATAGGGCATTGCCCTTAGTTAAACAGCTCTTTTACTTACAAAAATTACCATTTACCTCTAACAGTAAACCCCCCCACCCAACCAACCCCCCCAAAATAAAAAAACCTAACACTAAAAAAACCTAAACTACTCTTTGCCCTTAAAGGAGCATTTGTATGGGCATTGCCCTTAAAAGGGCAATCAGCTCTTTTACAGCCCTTTAAATCCCTAATCTTAAAAAAAAAAAAAAATCCTAAAACTAAGCCCCAAATAGGTACTCATCGTTCCTGAAGTCCGGTGAAGAAGGTCTTCTTCTAGACGGCTCGGTCATCTTTTATCTTCATTCTGTGCAAAGGCTGTGTGGAGCGGTCTTCCCCGATGCACGGATCCGGAGCGGCGGTTCTCAGCGGCGGCGTGGAGGCTCCTCTTCATCCGATCTCTGATATACACTGAAAATTTAATGCAAGGTACCGCATTCAATTTGGGGTAACTTGCATTCCTATTGGCTGAAATTTTGAAATCAGCCAATCGGATTAGAGCTACTGAAATCCTATTGGCTGTTCAAATCAGCCAATAAGATTTCAGTAGTTCTCATCCTATTGGCTGATTTCAAAATTTCAGCCAATAGGAATGCAAGGTACCCCAATAAATATAGGGGTACCTTGCATTCAATCTTCAGTGTGCGACAGACGATCGCATGAAGAGGAGCCTCCACCCCGCTGAGGACCGCTGACGCTGAAGACCGCCGCTGAGAATCCGTTCATCGGGGAAGCCAGCTCTACACCTCCGCTCCGCGCCACCTTTGCTCTGAATGAAGATAGAAGTTGATGGAGCCATCTGGAAGAAGACCTTCTCCGCCGGACTTCAGGAACGTTGAGTACCTATTTGGGGCTTAGTCTAAGGATTTTTAATTTTTTTTTTTTTTTTTAAGATTAGGGTTTTTAATGGGCTAGAAAAAGAGCGGAATTCCCTTTTAAGGGTAGTGCCTATACAAATGCCCCTTTAGGGGCAATGGGTAGTTTAGGTTTTTTTAGTGTTAGGTTCTTTATTTTGAGGGGTTTGGTGGGTGGGGGGATTTTACTGTTAGGGGGGACTTAGTATTTTTTTAAATATAAAAGAGCTGCAATGCCCTACAAAAGGCCATTTTAAGGGCTATTTATAGTTTAGTTTAGATTAGGGGGTGTTTTTATTTTGGGGGGCTTTTTTATTTTCATAGGGATTAGGTTTAATTTTTTTTTTGATAATTTTGTTTATTTTTTTCTGTCATTTTAGAGTTTTTTATTTTTTGTAATTTTAGATAATTTTTTTGTAATGTAATGTTAGGTTTTATTTAAGTGTAACTTAGTATTGGGGTTAATTTATGGGGTGTTAGGTTAGGGGGGTTAGTAATTAATTAGTTATTTGCGTTGTGGGGGTTGGTGGTTTAGGAGTTAATAGGTTAATTAGGTTTATTGCAATGTGGGTGTTTGGCGGTTTAGGGGTTAATTGGTTAAATAGGTTTTTTTGCGATGTGGGGGTTGGTGGTTTAGGGGTTAATATGTTAATTAGGTTTATTGCGATGTGGGCGTTTGTCGGTTTAGGGGTTAATTTGTTAATTAGCTTTATTGCAATGCAAGGGGTTGGCAGTTTAGGGGTTAATAAATAATTATGTTATTTGCGGATTAGGGGTTAATTGCTTTATTTTTTTGCAATGTTGGCGGTTTCGGGTGTTTGCTAATACTTTTTGTGGCAGGTTAGGTTTTTTTTATTTCTTACGGGCGGTTACGTGTTTTTTCGTGTGGGTGGTTGCATGATTTTTTTTTTAAGGCTTCGTTTGCCTACTCTGCATCCAGATGGATTCCAAAAATGGCAGGGTGGTGAAAGAATCCACCAGCGATGGATTCTTTCACCAATCTGTCATTTTCGGAATCCACTGGAATGCAGCTTTGCTGCATCCAGATGGATTCTTTTGGCTGCGCGCGCAGCCAACAATATTTTGGCTGCCTCGCGCAGCCAACATTCCTTTGAGGATGAGTGCACAATAGGCGACGGACCCATTACATATTGCGATTATATAGTATAGATATGTGTCTTTTAATACATAAATACTCATATAAATACATATGTACACACATATAAACATATATCTATACATACACATTCATATTTAGACATATATATTTATGTATCTCTATGTTAAAGCACTTTGGCTGCCTTTTTTTCTAACACCTGAAACCTCATATCTTTGAGCCCTTATAACTTTTTGTGCAATTTTTAAAAAAATTATTTTTATGAGACCGTGTTATTATAAGTGTAAATGTACTTTGTAATGTATTTTTTATGTGTTTTGTGAAGCTTTTTTTGACTCACAAAACAGTTAACCAGAACTCTGAGGCTGTGCGATTACGACACGTGTTAACTTCAGTTATGCTCAAGCGTTTAGTTTCAACTTGTAATACGAGCACAAACAGCCGCAATAAACCCCTTTACGCTTACCCGTAACTGTAATCTGGTCCTATGTCACTGTTTAGTGTTCTTTATGTGAAGGAGAGACTCCTATATTACAATTTAAGGTTTAAAAAAATCTAAAGAGGCGGAGCCAACTACCAAGAGAATCAGACGTGCATGTGTGGAGCTCGTGGCTTCAACAAGACTTAAACCATGTTTATTTGCCCTTAGAGTAATATTTTTTGCATCACAAGGGGATCCTTTGACCTACACTAATACCAAAGACCAGGGCAGTGCTCGAGCAGATATCTCTGACTTTGGGAATCCTTTTAAAAATATGGCCGGAATGGAGGCCCTAAACAGCTGGAGGTTGGCTGTGGCGCAGCTCCTGCATGACCACTTTGCCAGATTGGAGACAACACTATATGAGAGCTGTGCTGAAGTTAACAAATCTACGCATGTTACCCTCAGCCGGATTAAAGCTGACACTATCTTGGATCAGGGTAATAACACTGGAATGCTATCTCCCAGGACCTCGTGCTGTCTGTCCGACCTCCTGCAATATGGTGATCTGCCTAATTACCGCTACAGTGAACGGAGTAGTTGTGAGGCATGTACAGCTACGGAGGCGGAGGAACGTGACTGTCTTAACACACACCCTGAACCAGGGCTGATCAGCGTGACACTAGATCCTGGAATAAATCGTGCCTCACTCCTAAACCTACCTTCAGCTGCAGGGTGCATGGTATCTACAGACCGCGGCCATGTTTGGAGTACTCTCCCTTTGCTCCGTAGTGCTAATACTGTGGTGATTGAGCCTATGCCTAATGCTTCCATTACCGGACATGACTTGAGAGGTATTCCTTCAGAACGCTCTAGACCCATTTATTTTTGCTTCTTAGGCCGCTGTTATGCTATCCCTGGAGCTCTAGAATTAAAAACTCCTGCTCCCAAGGAAAATATTGAATATCATGTCACTCGTCTAAATACCCAGAGTGCTGTCAGCTGGATAGCAGATAGGCCACAATGCCATTGAGTTAATAGTACCCTTGGAACAGTCACATAAAAGTGAGATGAAAAGAGCCCAGCTACCTTTACTAAGTTTTACTGGCCCTGGAACATTAAAGCCCCGGTGTAAGGTTCCTAGCCTGCGTCAAAAAAGAGGAATTGGCTAAATTGGTTTAGAGACATTGCTCCCTTGAAGATCATTGTTTGCTTGGGACGTTTATACTGACTGTTTTTCACACTTTGACAACCAATTTATGATAATCTAAGGTTGGAAATATTTATTTGGTTGCCACATTAGTTAATGTTTCAATAACCACCAACTTCTCAATAACTAGTAAGTCAGATGTAAGATATCTCTAAGGTCTGAGTTTATCATTTTTCTCTCCTTGGGTATGTCGAGAGCTGTCATATTCAGACTTTTTGTAACATTCTAACTGTAGGATATACTTTAGGGCTATCACTATATAGCCTAGATTATGCTATCTAGATATATATTATGTGTATACTCTCAGAGGTTACAAGGGCTCCTATCCAACAGATTTAGATGTATTTACTGTAGATATTCTTGTATTTTACTCATATTATTCTTATTATACTGAGCATTGGACACCACTATGTATGTACAAACGTTTTCTGCACTGTTTTGTCTTTCTTTGTTTGAGGCCCCGTTTCTTTTTTTTTTAGTATTTTCATGGGGTGTCTTTCCTTGTAGACTGTCTCCACTTACAGTTGAATTTTGGAATAATACCCTTTCTACTCATGTGAGACATTCATTATTCCCACACTCCTACTTGTACCTACCAGGACTCACTTAGAGGCTTAATAATTTGAATGCAGAGTTTCATTTCTTTACAGCACAGGCGTTGCCAGTGGCCGAGGCTGCACCCTTACATTTATTAAGTCCCACCATATAGCTGCGATATAATGTTCAACTGCTTCATCCCTCTTTCTATAATGTTGCAGCTCCATTGTTGTAATATAATCTATACAGAGTGTGCCGTCTGTTCCCACACCAACCCCTACTAAAGGTTCCATATTATTCTGGGGGCAGTCTTTCATAGTCGAGTGTGTTTTATACCACAAAGGTCCCATTCTAACTTCTATTGTCTATTTTGGCATATTTATGGTAATTTACCACATCTTAGCCAAATCAGACCACATGAGTCGCTTGTGTAGCACATCTACTGTTAAATCATAGAGCATATTATATTCACTAAATTTAACCCAAATTGATATCCCTACTATTGGGAGCTTGACAGATCTGATAAGAGGTTAGAAGTTACAATTCATTTGTCACTAGGTTTGGCTGCTTAGTTCTCAAGTATCTTACTAAGTGCTCTTCCGTCCTAATTCTAGGCATAGAGTGCAAATTCATAACCTGCTGGTGCGTAAATAGATACATTGTGATGCATAGTTTTAGTTAAAAGTCTAACACAGTGTCTTTAGTGCAGGCAGGTCCTACATTACTATTATCATTTATACCTTTATTATGCACCGCATTTTGAATAGGCTCCATAAGCTGTGCCAGCCCTGTGAATATAAAACTTAAGGCTCCATCGTGCTAGGTATAATATTAGTCCAATATATAATTAGCATATAAGTTACTTACTACACTTCAATTACCACCTCCCCCCCCCCCCCCCCCCACCATCTCATGATGTGCCTCCTAGTTTAGGAGGACTATTTATGCTGTTTCTCTAGCCAATACCGCAACCTACCCTATTTTTTTTTTATTCGCAGCTTTTAACTTTATCACAGTGCTGACTTTATTTCTCCTACCTAGTCCAGCAAAACTGATTAGCTTCACTTACAAATTGAGTTAAAAGTTTTAAACCCAATAATTTCAATTCCATCATACTGCTTATAAATAATAAAACATATTTAACACACACCCTGAACCAGGGCTGATCAGCGTGACACTAGATCCTGGAATAAATCGTGCCTCACTCCAAAACCTACCTTCAGCTGCAGGGTGCATGGTATCTACAGACCGCGGCCATGTTTGGAGTACTCTCCCTTTGCTCCGTAGTGCTAATACTGTAGTGATTGAGCCTATGCCTAATGCTTCCAATACCGGACATGACTTGAGAGGTATTCCTTCAGAACGCTCTAGACCCATTTATTTTTGCTTCTTAGGCCGCTGTTATGCTATCCCTGGAGCTCTAGAATTAAAAACTCCTGCTCCCAAGGAAAATATTGAATATCATGTCACTCGTCTAAATACCCAGAGTGCTGTCAGCTGGATAGCAGATAGGCCACAATGCCATTGAGTTAATAGTACCCTTGGAACAGTTACATAAAAGTGAGATGAAAAGAGCCCAGCTACCTTTACTAAGTTTTACTGGCCCTGGAACATTAAAGCCCCGGTGTAAGGTTCCTAGCCTGCGTCAAAAAAGAGGAATTGGCTAAATTGGTTTAGAGACATTGCTCCCTTGAAGATCATTGTTTGCTTGGGACGTTTATACTGACTGTTTTTCACACTTTGACAACCAATTTATGATAATCTAAGGTTGGAAATATTTATTTGGTTTCCACATTAGTTAATGTTTCAATGACCACCAACTTCTCAATAACTAGTAAGTCAGATGTAAGATATCTCTAAGGTCTGAGTTTATAATTTTTCTCTCCTTGGGTATGTCGAGAGCTGTCATATTCAGACTTTTCGTAACATTCTAACTGTAGGATATACTTTAGGGCTATCACTATATAGCCTAGATTATGCTATCTAGATATATATTATGTGTATACTCTCAGATGTTACAAGGGCTCCTATCCAACAGATTTAGATGTATTTACTGTAGATATTCTTGTATTTTACTCATATTATTCTTATTATACTGAGCATTGGACACCACTATGTATGTACAAACGTTTTCTGCACTGTTTTGTCTTTCTTTGTTTGAGGCCCCGTTTCTTTTTTTTTTAGTATTTTCATGGGGTGTCTTTCCTTGTAGACTGTCTCCACTTACAGTTGAATTTTGGAATAATACCCTTTCTACTCATGTGAGACATTCATTATTCCCACACTCCTACTTGTACCTACCAGGACTCACTTAGAGGTTTAGTAATTTGAATGCAGAGTTTCATTTCTTTACAGCACAGGCGTTGCCAGTGGCCGAGGCTGCACCCTTACATTTATTAAGTCCCACCATATAGCTGCGATATAATGTTCAACTGCTTCATCCCTCTTTCTATAATGTTGCAGCTCCATTGTTGTAATATAATCTATACAGAGTGTGCCGTCTGTTCCCACACCAACCCCTACTAAAGGTTCCATATTATTCTGGGGGCAGTCTTTCATAGTCGAGTGTGTTTTATACCACAAAGGTCCCATTCTAACTTCTATAGTCTATTTTTGCATATTTATGGTAATTTACCACATCTTAGCCAAATCAGACCACATGAGTCGCTTGTGTAGCACATCTACTGTTAAATCATAGAGCATATTATATTCACTAAATTTAACCCAAATTGATATCCCTACTATTGGGAGCTTGACAGATCTGATAAGAGGTTAGAAGTTACAATTCATTTGTCACTAGGTTTGGCTGCTTAGTTCTCAAGTATCTTACTAAGTGCTCTTCCGTCCTAATTCTAGGCATAGAGTGCAAATTCATAACCTGCTGGTGCGTACATAGATACACTGTGATGCATAGTTTTAGTTAAAAGTCTAACACAGTGTCTTTAGTGCAGGCAGGTCCTACATTACTATTATCATTTATACCTTTATTATGCACCGCATTTCGAATAGGCTCCATAAGCTGTGCCAGCCCTGTGAATATAAAACTTAAGGCTCCATCGTGCTCGGTATAATATTAGTCCAATATATAATTAGCATATAAGTTACTTACTACACTTCAATTACCCCCTCCCCCCCACCATCTCATGATGTGCCTCCTAGTTTAGGAGGACTATTTATGCTGTTTCTCTAGCCAATACCACAACCTACCCTATTTTTTTTTTTATTCGCAGCTTTTAACTTTATCACACTGCTGACTTTATTTCTCCTACCTAGTCCAGCAAAACTGATTAGCTTCACTTACAAATTGAGTTAAAAGTTTTAAACCCAATAATTTCAATTCCATCATACTGCTTATACATAATAAAACATATTTAACACACACCCTGAACCAGGGCTGATCAGCGTGACACTAGATCCTGGAATAAATCGTGCCTCACTCCAAAACCTACCTTCAGCTGCAGGGTGCATGGTATCTACAGACCGCGGCCATGTTTGGAGTACTCTCCCTTTGCTCCGTAGTGCTAATACTGTGGTGATTGAGCCTATGCCTAATGCTTCCAATACCGGACATGACTTGAGAGGTATTCCTTCAGAACGCTCTAGACCCATTTATTTTTGCTTCTTAGGCCGCTGTTATGCTATCCCTGGAGCTCTAGAATTAAAAACTCCTGCTCCCAAGGAAAATATTGAATATCATGTCACTCGTCTAAATACCCAGAGTGCTGTCAGCTGGATAGCAGATAGGCCACAATGCCATTGAGTTAATAGTACCCTTGGAACAGTCACATAAAAGTGAGATGAAAAGAGCCCAGCTACCTTTACTAAGTTTTACTGGCCCTGGAACATTAAAGCCCCGGTGTAAGGTTCCTAGCCTGCGTCAAAAAAGAGGATTTGGCTAAATTGGTTTAGAGACATTGCTCCCTTGAAGATCATTGTTTGCTTGGGACGTTTATACAGACTGTTTTTCACACTTTGACAACCAATTTATGATAATCTAAGGTTGGAAATGTTTATTTGGTTGCCACATTAGTTAATGTTTCAATGACCACCAACTTCTCAATAACTAGTAAGTCAGATGTAAGATATCTCTAAGGTCTGAGTTTATCATTTTTCTCTCCTTGGGTATGTCGAGATCTGTCATATTCAGACTTTTTGTAACATTCTAACTGTAGGATATACTTTAGGGCTATCACTATATAGCCTAGATTATGCTATCTAGATATATATTATGTGTATACTCTCAGAGGTTACAAGGGCTCCTATCCAACAGATTTAGATGTATTTACTGTAGATATTCTTGTATTTTACTCATATTATTCTTATTATACTGAGCATTGGACACCACTATGTATGTACAAACGTTTTCTGCACTGTTTTGTCTTTCTTTGTTTGAGGCCCTGTTTCTTTTTTTTTTAGTATTTTCATGGGGTGTCTTTCCTTGTAGACTGTCTCCACTTACAGTTGAATTTTGGAATAATACCCTTTCTACTCATGTGAGACATTCATTATTCCCACACTCCTACTTGTACCTACCAGGACTCACTTAGAGGCTTAATAATTTGAATGCAGAGTTTCATTTCTTTACAGCACAGCCGTTGCCAGTGGCCGAGGCTGCACCCTTACATTTATTAAGTCCCACCATATAGCTGCTATATAATGTTCAACTGCTTCATCCCTCTTTCTATAATGTTGCAGCTCCATTGTTGTAATATAATCTATACAGAGTGTGCCGTCTGTTCCCACACCAACCCCTACTAAAGGTCCCATATTATTCTGTGGGCAGTCTTTCATAGTCGAGCGTGTTTTATACCACAAAGGTCCCATTCTAACTTCTATAGTCTATTTTGGCATATTTATGGTAATTTACCACATCTTAGCCAAATCAGACCACATGAGTCGCTTGTGTAGCACATCTACTGTTAAATCATAGAGCATATTATATTCACTAAATTTAACCCAAATTGATATCCCTACTATTGGGAGCTTGACAGATCTGATAAGAGGTTAGAAGTTACAATTCATTTGTCACTAGGTTTGGCTGCTTAGTTCTCAAGTATCTTACTAAGTGCTCTTCCGTCCTAATTCTAGGCATAGAGTGCAAATTCATAACCTGCTGGTGCGTACATAGATACACTGTGATGCATAGTTTTAGTTAAAAGTATAATACACTGTCTTTAGTGCAGGCAGGTCCTGCATTACTATTATCATTTATACCTTTATTATGCACCGCATTTCGAATAGGCTCCATAAGCTGTGCCAGCCCTGTGAATATAAAACTTAAGGCTCCATCGTGCTAGGTATAATATTAGTCCAATATATAATTAGCATATAAGTTACTTACTACACTTCAAATACCCCCTCCCCCCCCACCATCTCATGATGTGCCTCCTAGTTTAGGAGGACTATTTATGCTGTTTCTCTAGCCAATACCGCAACCTACCCTATTTTTTTTTTATTCGCAGCTTTTAACTTTATCACAGTGTTGACTTTATTTCTCCTACCTAGTCCAGCAAAACTGATTAGCTTCACTTACAAATTGAGTTAAAAGTTTTAAACCCAATAATTTCAATTTCATCATACTGCTTATACATAATAAAACTAATTTTGCTGTATTATAAAAAATTAGGAAGACACATGAAGACCATTCTTTATTTCCATATTATAAAATACTGGCGCCTAGATTTAGAGTTTTGCGGCCAAAGGGGTGCGTTAGCTACGCGTGTTTTTTCCCCCCCGCACCTTTTAAACAATGCTGGTATTTAGAGTTCTCAGAAGGGCTGCGTTAGGCTCCAAAAAGGGAGCGTACAGGCATATTTACCGCCACTGCAACTCTCAATACCAGCGTTGCTTACGGACGCGGCCAGCTTCAAAAACGTGCTCGTGCACGATTCCCCCATAGGAAACAATGGGACATTTTGAGCTGAAAAAAAAACTAACACCTGCAAAAAAGCAGCGTTCAGCTCCTAACGCAGCCCCATTGTTTCCTATGGGGAAACACTTCCTAAGTCTGCACCTAACACCCTAACATGTACCCCGAGTCTAAACACCCCTAGCCTTACACTTATTAACCTCTAATCTGCTGCCCCCGCTATTGCTGACCCCTGCATAATATTTTTAACCCCTAATCTGCCGCTCCGTACACCGCCACAACCTACGTTATCCCTATGTACCCCTAATCTGCTGCCCCTAACACCGCCGACCCCTATATTATATTTATTAACCCCTAATCTGCCCCCCCCCAACGTCGCCGCCACCTACCTACAATTATTAACCCCTAATCTGCCGACCGGACCTCACCGCTACTCTAATAAATGTATTAACCCCTAAAGCTAAGTTTAACCCTAACCCTAACACCCCCTAAGTTAAATATAATTTAAATCTAACGAAATAAAATAAATCTTATTAAATAAATTAATCCTTTTTAAATATAAATACTTATCTGTAAAATAAATCCTAATATAGCTACAATATAAATTATAATTATATTGTAGCTATTTTAGGATTAATATTTATTTTACAGGCAACTTTGTATTTATTTTAACCAGGTACAATAGCTATTAAATAGTTAATAACTATTTAATAGTTACCTAGTTAAAATAATTACAAAATTACCTGAAAAATAAATCCTAACCTAAGTTACAATTAAACCTAACACTACACTATCAATAAATTAATTAAATAAACTATCTACAATTATCTACAATTAAATCAACTAAACTAAATTACAAAAAAACAAACACTAAATTACAAAAAATAAAAAAAGATTACAAGAATTTTAAACTAATTACACCTACTCTAAGCCCCCTAAAAAAATAACAAAGCCCCCCAAAATAAAAAAATGCCCTACCCTATTCTAAAATAAAAATTTTACAGCTCTTTTACCTTACCAGCCCTTAAAAGGGCCTTTTGCAGGGCATGCCCCAAAGAAAACAGCTCTTTTGCATTTAAAAAAACATACAATACCCCCCCAACATTACAACCCACCACCCACATACCCCTAATCTAACCCAAACCCCCCTTAAAAAACCTAACACTAAGCCCCTGAAGATCTTCCTACCTTGTCTTCACCACGCGGGGTATCACCGATCCGTCCAGAAGAGGGTCCGAAGTCTTCATCCTATCCGGCAAGAAGAGGTCCAGAAGAGGGTCCGAAGTCTTCATCCTATCCAGCAAGAAGAGGAGATCCGGACCGGCAAACATCTTCAAGCTGCATCTTCTATCTTCTTTCATCCGGCGCAGAGCAGGACCATCTTGAAGCAGCCAACGCGGATCCATCCTCTTCTAACGACGTCCTAAGTCCGAATGAAGGTTCCTTTAAATGACGTCATCCAAGATAGTTTATTTAATTAATTTATTGATAGTGTAGTGTTAGGTTTAATTGTAACTTAGGTTAGGATTTATTTTACAGGTAATTTTGTAATTATTTTAACTAGGTAACTATTAAATAGTTATTAACTATTTAATAGCTATTGTACCTGGTTAAAATAAATACAAAGTTGCCTGTAAAATAAATATTAATCCTAAAATAGCTACAATATAATTATTATTTATATTGTAGCTATATTAGGGTTTATTTTACAGGTAAGTATTTAGATTTAAATAGGATGAATTTATTTAATAAGATTTATTTTATTTCGTTAGATTTAAATTATATTTAACTTAGGGGGGTGTTAGGGTTAGACTTAGCTTTAGGGGTTAATACATTTATTAGAGTAGCGGTGAGGTCCGGTCGGCAGATTAGGGGTTAATACTTGAAGTTAGGTGTCGGCGATGTTAGGGAGGGCAGATTAGGGGTTAATACTATTTATTATAGGGTTTTTGAGGCGGGAGTGCGGCGGTTTAGTCCAGTCGGCAGATTAGGGGTTAATAATTGTAGGTAGGTAGCGGCGACGTTGGGGGGGGCAGATTAGGGGGTAATAAATATTATTTTGTGGTTTGTAGGTTGCGGTGGTGTACGGACGGCAGATTAGGGGTTAAAAAAATGTAATAGAGTGGCGGCGATGTGGGGGGCCTCGGTTTAGGGGTACATAGGTAGTGTATGGGTGTTAGTGTACTTTAGAGCACAGTAGTTAAGAGCTTTATGAAACATTGTTAGCCCAGAAAGCTCTTAACTCCTGGCTTTTTTCTGCGGCTGGAGTCTTGTCGTTAGATTTCTAACGCTCACTTCAGCCAAGACTCTAAATACCGGCGTTAGAAAGATCCCATTGAAAAGATAGGATACGCAATTGACGTAAGGGGATCTGCGGTATGGAAAAGTCGTGGCTGGAAAGTGAGCGTTAGACCCTTACCTACAAGACTCTAAATACCAGTGGTAGACCAAAACCAGCGTTAGGACCCTCTCTCAAGCCTTGAGAGAGAAAGATAGAGAGTGAGAGAGAGGGATCATGGGAGAGAGGAGAGAGAGAGAGGCTGAGAAAATGTAGCTTAGAGAAAAAAAATCCATCTATACATATACTTGTGCTCTAGAAACGTCATGTATGATGCATGTGTGCTTCTGTACACAGGTAGACAGTTTTATAAAAGAGGGAGCTGATGGTTTCTTCAGATACGCACCACAGGGCATTGTGATCCTAAACAGTTTAGCAGTTGCTTCTCCTATATATTTTTTTTAAACTCAAACGTTTGCTTTTATTTGATTGCCATAAATAATAAGTCATGATGAGAACCCAGGCACTATCCCATCAGGAGAGATTTCATGCATGAGACACAGTGAAACTCACACAGCATGGGAGCAGACTGTGAGGTGTGTTTTATAACTGGTAAAAGGGAAGCATTTAACAAAGCCAACAAAGAAAAATATCATATTGCACTATGTATTGGAATTTTCAATTTTTACATATTCATTTGAATTAATGAACTAATTATCGTATAAAGACTCTCAGCTGTTGCTGAGTCAATCAAAAATACAGCCCCTGGGGAGAATAAGTCATCTCCCTTTGTAATATTACTATACATAGTAGATTATCTCAAAATCGCCCATTGCACTGTAAGTGTAGTACCCTTTCCTGAGAAACATAATAGTATGAGATCAAAGAGAGCAACTGGCAATATAATATTATTATGATACTTTACATTTCTCTGTCAGTATATGTGAATTGCAGGAAATTACCTTACAAAGACATAAAACTGCAAAAAGAAAATGCTCTAATGTGTTAAAGCATTTTATTATTGCACTATTGTGAGTATATAATTATGTTTGTATCCCCTGCAAAGAGGTTAAGCACAAAGTGAAAGTCAGTTACCGAGCAGCAATGCACCACTGAGACCTATTTGAACAGATCTGGTTGGCCAGTGACAAACAGCATATTGTATGTGTGTAACCACCAATACCAGCTATCTCTTAGCAGTGCATTGTTGTTCCTGAGCATACCTAGGTATGATTTTCAACAAAAACAAAGGAAAGAACTTAGATTTGGAAATAAAAGTACATTAAAAAGTCTCAATATTGCATGTTCTGTATGAATGCTGAAAGCTTAATTTGACTTTCATATCCATTTTGCAGCTTCTGTGACACCAACCTTGACTTTGAATCCATTATACAGCTTACTATACCACCTTGGACTTGGGGACTGTTGGGGGAAGTGTCAGTGGGCTGATAGTGGCTGTTTAGAGATCTAGTTTTAGTGTTATGGCTAAAGTAATCTCCTTGTTTACCAGAGAAACCTTCTATGTATTTAAATATTATTGCAGTTACAAGATAGATTATCAATACAACGTATGTGGGATTCCAGCAGTGGGCAAGATCCTATACAATATAGCAACATTCACAGCTATTTAGCATTTATCAATCCAAAAGAACAACCAGGTACTGAGGTAGGATATTATAGACTGACCAAGTGCCCCTAGATATACTTCAGGATGTGACCGTATGGCAGTAAATAGTTGGAATAGAGAAGCAATGATCTGCTGATTTGCACTTCTTTCATCATACCAGGAAGGAGAGTCCAAGAGAGTTGTAAGCCAGGGCAATGTCATACATAGGTATCAGTGAGAATCAGTCAAAAAGCAGAAAGGAGTTGCAAAGGCATAGACAGTTCAAGAAAGGGGTATAGTGCCAGCTTATAAATGCAGATCTCAGAAGTCAAAGTTCTCAAGCAGAGTCAGTTAAAGAAGAAAGGTTAGGCAATGGTAAGGATACTCAATAGCAGAGACGAATAAACAGGCACTAGGAGGGGGTGTAATGTTGCCTTGACAAGCCTTAAAGGGTCCTTGCAGGGTCACCCATGATCAAATGATGATGTAGAAAACATGATAGCCAAGTAACCCATGGCCAAATCCGAATAATATGACAGCAACAGCCTTGTCCAATCACAATTAACCCTAAGAAATACTCATCAGTACATGGTTGACAACAACTAAAAATGATTTTCCTTACTGCTAAGCATCAATTCTTTATTCATCTTGAACCAACAGTGAGTTGCAAGTTCAGTGAGGCTCATAAATTTCATTAATGGGAACACTGCATACTTCTTGCCTATTGTGTTATCTCTTCTTTATTTTTATGATTTCTTAAATGCTTTATAAATTACAAAAAAGAAATGTCACAAATTAAAAATGCAATAAAAATGAAAGCAATGGTTTTTATATATAATGACTTACTGGTATAACTAAATGTAATTACAGACAACCCCATACAAAATACAATAGTAAAAGATATTTTAATACAATATATGTTAGATTGTTTTGGCTAATAAAGTTAGACATAAATTTAGATACTGTGATAGACTGACATTAAAGGGACACTGCACCCATTTTTTTTTCATGATTCAGATAATGCATGACATTTTAAGCAACTTTCTTTAATTTACTCCTATTATCAATTTTTCTTTGTTCTCTTGCTATCTTTATTTCAGAAGCAGGAACGTAAATCTTAGCAGCCAGTCCATTTGAGGTTCAGCACCATAGATAGCGCTTGCTTAATGGAGGCTGACATTTACCCACCAATAAGCAAGCATAACCCAGGTTCTCAACCAAAAATGGGCCTTCTTGCTCGCCGGAAATGTAAGTTAAGAAGCAGGGGTCTTAAGACCACTGCCCCTTAACTTGTCCGCCACCTCTAATTGGCCGCGAATATGCAGGGGGTGGTTTTGCACAAGCATTTCACAAGAAATGCTTGTGCAATGATAAATGCTGACAGCGTATGCTGTCAGCATTTATCGATGTCGGGCGGACATGGTCCGACATTTGTTAAATCGGCCCCTATGAAATAAAAAAACATATTTATATACAACAAAAATATATATTTATATAAAAATATCAAAGAAACCCACACAAATATACAAGAACAAAATTAGACAATACTGATTGATGGACTCACCATCAACAATAAATTCCCCATTCTTTTGATAGCTTAATCTATCAGGAGAATAGGTAGACTATACGTTTATCCATCCACAATCCTGATTGGTTAATCAGATTGACCACTCATGGTAGCCTGTTTATAGGAGGGAACCTTTCACATGGAGCAGAATGCATAAAGGAAGAATATGAAGTTGGACCAATTGCTGCATAGACAGAAGAGGCTTTAAAAACAATATTTCATACTTAAATAGGCTTTGTGGTTAATATTTGTTCAATTTCTAAAGAAGTACTTTTTGCTTTGTGGTACCTTAGTTCAGCAACTAGCAAATACAATGGGCTTGATTACAAGTGGCGCGCTATTGTTTGTGCACTATTGAGTTTTTGTGACTGTCCGTGCACAAGTTAAATTCTGCCCGTATTAGAAGTGATTTATGCTAGAATGATTACTGCAACTTCAAAGTTCTGGTTAATTGTTTCGTAAGTCAAAAAAGTGTCACAAAACACATTAAAAATACATTTTAAAGTACAGTTACACTCATAAAAACAATATCTTTTAAAAATGATTTAGAAAACAAATTGCATAAAAAAGTTATAAGGGCTCAAAAATATGAGATGTCAGGTGACAAAAGTGCTTTTACATAGGGATCCATAGGAACACATTTATAAATATATGTATGTTATATGCATGTATTTTTATACGTGTATATATGTATTTACAGACATATATACACATATAAATACAGATTAAAATATGTATAGAAATACATACAAATAACTTATTGGAATCCTGTGCTCATGTTTGTGCAAGCTGGCAGCTTTTATTTGTTTTGTTCAAAACAAATCTCCATTAAAGTCTATGGGGCCAATTTGTTAAAGTGCGAGTGGACATGATACGATGTAGCGTATCATGTCCGCCGCACATCGATAAATGCCAACAGCATACACTGTGCAATGCTGCCCCCTGCGGATTCGGCCGCTAGCAGGGGGTGTCAATCAGCCCGATTATATAGGATTGTAACATATGCCTGCCTGATATCACTGTCCCTTTAAGACTGCCTTCCCTGCTACTGACAATCATACTGGTTTGGGCAGTATCTGCATTCAACTTACCTGCCAAATTAATAATTCATGCACCTGATTCCCTCAGCCTTTTTAAACCATCTCACGCCTAATATGCATTGCATTAGCTTTAAAGTTGTGTTCCACAACTACAGAGGGCTGTGACTGTTACTGCATGGATTTTACCAGCATATTCAAACTACAGCCTTTCCTTTTAGCTATGCTTAAAATCATCTAATCGCAAGTATCCATATAATTCCATTTTGTTTCCTGGACACTGCTACTTAACAAACTCTGAACTTTATTCTAAATTACAAGTATGCATTTGGTGATAATCACTCTCTAATTACTACAACAGCATCTTACTCAGAACTTTATAACTATTCTCTGCTACAAGTTGTCATAGCTGAAATATCCTCCTCCAAATATGTTAATATATTCAGAACTCTGCATCTATATGTTCAGTTAAAAGCTTTCATGTGATTCTCCAATATATGCACAAACTTAATGCCTTAAATTTGCAACTTGTCTATCACCTGTGCTGTTCTGCTTAATTCTGACATACAGCTCTATATAATATTATGTACTGTGAACCTGCAACAACCCTTAGTTTGCATCTATGAGTCAATCTTCTACCAGTTTACTCTGAAGCCTGAACATCCTACATTGCTATATTTTTCTCTCATGAATCCTGCAGCTACTCCTGTTAAAGGGACACTGTACCCAAATATTTTCTTTCGTGATTCCGATTGAGCATGAAATTTTAAGCAACTTTCTAATTTACTCCTATTATCAAATTTTCTTCATTCTCTTGGTATCTTTATTTGAAATGCAAGAATGTAAGTTTAGATGCCGGCCCATTTTTGGTGAACAACCTGGGTTGTCCTTGCTGATTGGTGGATAAATTCATCCACCAATAAAAAAGTGCTGTCCAGAGTTCTGAAACAAAAAAAAAGCTTAGGTGCCTTCTTTTTCAAATAATGATGGCAAGAGAACGAAGAAAAATTGATAATAGGAGTAAATTAGAAAGTTGCTTAAAATTGCCTGCTCTTTCTGAATTACAAAAGAAAAAATTTGGGTTCAGTGTCCCTTTAACTAACTATAAGTCACAGTGAAGCCAGAATATATTGTATACATATGTTGCACTCTCCATGAATTCTACAATAACTTCTTGCAACTATAAATCACAGAATATAATTGTTCCACGTCTAGGATACTCTTCCCCAGGTCAGGGGTCGGTGTCTGCAATTCCCTACCACTGCCCCGAGGGTCTGTGTCCTGAGCGCATATACACCGGAACATGACAAGGATCAGGTGGATTGATGTCCACAGCCTCAGAGCAGGTGGACAAGTTATGGAGCAGCAGTCTTTAGACCGCTGCTTCATAACTGCTGTTTCCGGCGAACCTGAAGGTTCACGCGGAAGCAGGGGCATCAAGCTCCATTCGGAGCTTGATAATTCGGACCCTATGGGGGAATACTATCCTATGTTTGCAACTTTGCAAACTTTTTTTCCGGTGTGAGGATGCGAGAGCACAAAACTTTTACTTGCAACCTGTAATACGTGTGCAACTGGGCACGCAATGGTAAAAAAAGTTGAGAGCAGATAAAGCAAATTTGTGCTCCACGCGTAATCTAACCCCAATGTTTGGCATTGGTAGTTACCAATGATTGGGGTTTATTCACTAATGGCTCTTAGATATGCTTTCCTTTGTGTGCCATTTTAAAAGAATTCATTAACTCCACTGGTTGAGCGATATGGTAGTGACAAAAAAATGGAATCTAGTGACACGATGTAGCAATGCATTTGGTTATTTAGAACAAAGTAAATTAAAAACAAATTCACAGAGGTAGGTGGTATATTACTGTATGCTTTAGAAATAACCATTTAAATAACGCTTCAGATTTATAGGGATGTTTATGTTCCTTTAAGAGGTAGATTGAATAGTTTCCAGTAATGACTCATTGTAGCTAAAACTGAGTCATATTTAGTGATTACTGGGCATTTAAATTTGCAATGACTAAGGGGATCTAAGAGAATTGTGCTTAGCTCTGTAAAAGTACATAATAGCAAGCAGAGTGATAGGAACTTCAGTAGCTACAAATGCTCATGCTTAAATCTCTAACTTTGCTAAATCATTTAGATGGAATTATTTATATAAATATACACCAGACAGATAAGATAGATAGATAGATAGATAGATAGATAGATAGATAGATAGATAGATGATAGATAGATCGATAGATGGATAGAAAGATAATACCTGCAGAGTGGCTGGACCATCTCCATCTTGACCTATATGTAGCCACCAATCAGCAAGCCCTATCCAGGGTGCTGAAACAAAATTGGTCTGGCTCCTAAGCTTACATTCCTGATTTTTCAAATAAAGATACCAAGAGAAAGAAGAAAAATTGATAATAGTAGTAAATTAGAAAGTTGCTTAACATTATATGCCCAATCTGAATCATGAAAGAAAAAAAATGTGGGTTTCATATCCCATGTGTCTAGCTAAGGGATAGTAAGGACAGCATGAAGAGGTATGCTGTCGGCATTATCGATGTGTGGCAGACATGATACGCTACATTGTATCATGTCCGCTAGCACTTTCATAAATCTGCCCCTTAGACTGCAAGAAAACTAGATTTCCCAAGATTCTAAGTACAAAGAAGATCACAATGGGGTCCATTTATTAACGTGCGGACGGACATGATTCCGATATAGCGGATCATGTCCGCTGCACATCGATAAATGCTGACAGCATACGCTGTCGGCATTTATCATTGCACCAGCAGTTCTAGTGAACTGCTTGTGCAATACCACCCCCTGCATAATTGCGGCCAATCAGCCGCTAGCAGGGGGTGTCAATCAGCCCGATCGTATTCGATTTGGCAGATTGCTGTCCGCCACCTCAGAGGTGGTGGCTGAGTTAAGGAGCAGTGGTCTTAGGAGCGCTGCTTCTTACCTTCTGCTTCAGCCAGAACTGAAGTGGAGTGGGTAAGAGGCAGCATCCGCTGCTTCATAAATAGACCCCAATGTCTCCTTTACACCATTCACTTTCTTTACCATATTAATTGTCAACCAAACAAAGACTAGAGGGTCGATTTATCAACTTGCGGGCGGACATGATTTGCTGTAGCGAATCATGTCCGCCCAACATCAATAAATGCAGACAGCATCGGCCGCTAGCAGGGTGTGTAAATCATCCCGATCATATCTGACGATTGCAGTCCTCCAACTCTTAGGTGGAGAATTTCAAGCTACCCGGTCTCTTCCAAATGGTGAGATTGACAGATGATGCCTGTGCGTGATTGGCCTGTGCAGGAGGCGGGGTTGCAAACGAGCACACAGCAGCACTCATGTGCAATGATAAATGCAGGCAGCGAATTGCTGCCTGTCAGAAGAGAAGCCAGAAGTAAATGTGCATAAACAGTTTCACTTACTAAACAAAATAAACTAAACCTGTCCTGTTTTCACACGTGAGGTTAAAAGCATGAATATTCTAAATTCAGTAATGCCGCTCTAAACACTGAGGGGGATATGTATCAAGCTGTCAACTTTGTTGCATTCGCCGGGATCAATACACTTGCCTAACATTGCGGCCGCGGATCTCAATACACTCTCCTTATTTTAAAAAAAAAGCCGGCAAAAATAAGCGCACCAAGTACGAGGCAATGAGCATTGGACTGTTGTGAACTAGCAGTCATCGATCTCGCGTCTATTCAGCTTTTTCCCAACTTTGTTTATACCCTGTCACTAAACTCCGCCACTATACTAAAATGTTTAACCCCCTATCCCGCCGCTCTCTGACATTGCCGCAACCTAAAAAAAGTTAAATAACCCCTATCCCGCTCCCCATTGCCCTGAAAAGGGCATGTGTATGGGCATTGCCTTTAAAAGGGCATTTAGCTCTTTTACATGCCCAGACCCTAATCTAAAAATAAAACCCACCCAAAAAACCCTTAAAAAACCTAACACAAACCCCCGACGATCCACTTACAGTTCTTGAAGGATCCATCCAGCCAGAGAAGTCCTCATCCAGACGGCAAGAAATCTTCATCCGGGCGGCCTCTTCTATTTTCATCCAGCCGGAGATGTCCTCATCCAGGTGGCAAGAAGTCTTCATCCAGATGGCATCTTCTATCTTCATCCATCCGGCGCGGATCAGGTCCCTCCTGAAGATATCCGGCGCGGAGCTTCCTTTTCATACGGTTGCCGCCGTAAACTGGAACTTCAATGCAAGTGACGCCATTTTTGATAATTTGTTTTTTTATTTTTCGTAATTTAGTGGGGGCGTTTTTGTAACTTAGTGTTTGTTTTTTTTCTGTAACTTAGTACTTTTATTAATGTGTAATAGTATATTTAAATAATTTGAGTAGGGTTAGGTTTTTTTTAATATGTAATTTATTTTATTTAATTAGTAGTATAATAGTTAGGGTAGGTTAATTAATAGTTTAAAATAGTTTCTTTTGATTCTACATGTAAGTTTTAATTGGAGAAGATAAATCTGCTCCAGATTGTGCAATATTAAACAGCTTTCTAATTTACTCCTGTTATCATTTTTTCTTCGTTCTCTTGGTATATTTTGTTGAAACGCAGGGGCGTATGCTTAGGAGCTGGCCTATTTCTTGAGCAGGATATGGCAGCAGTTCTGCAAGAATGGTATTCATTTGCGAGAGCACTAGATGGCAGTACTATTTCCTGCAATGCAGTGCTCCAAATGCCTACCTAGGTATCCCTTCAACACAGAATACCTTGGGAACGAAGCAAATTTGATAATAGAAGTCAATTGGATTTTTTTTTTTTTTTAAATTGTATGCTCTGTCTGAATCACAAAAAAAATGTTTGGGTTTCATATCCCTTTAATATTAATTCCCCTTTACAAATATATATTTATTTTTAACATGTGCTATTTCACTATGGTATGGTAGATTTATTTTAGTTTACGATGGATATAATGATTGTAATATTGATATTTTTGTGCAAGACATTTTTTATTATAAATATAACAATACAATATACATAGTAAGCAAGGTGTTCAATTATTAGAATTAAAGATGAAACGGCCAATAAGCTGTGTTTTCACATATGAAGTTACATTTTCTACAGAAAGATATTGATCTAATTTTCATTATTTTCCTACTCAGAAAACCACTGCAAGACCTAAACACTGATAATAAAATGTTGTGGTTAATATGGATTGGAAACTTGTGCAAAATTGAGTTTAATCTAATAAAGAGTATAAGTCTTCTGACTCTGAATACAGGCTCCTTGCATGTCACAGGAATCACATTTTGCTTGCAAAGTAGTATCAGAAGAACGTGTGTGTGTGTGTATATATATATATATATATATATATATATATATATATATATATATATATATGTGTGTGTGTATGTGTGTATATATATATGTTGAACTACAGAGCCCTCAGAAGCCTGAAACAAAAAAGTGAAAATATAGTGCTCTGCAATTTATATAGTAGCAGGGTGTGCTATCAGTATTGCTGGACCATGCTAGGATTAGTGCACAAATCAGTGTTACAAGTCCATGGTAAAAAAGAATTACCAGAAAATATTTTACTGTACTTAGAAGAAAATGTTATTTTTATTTTTAAATAATAATTCATTTAGATATATAGCTAAAGATATACATTATACATACATCAAAAGAACCACTACAGCATTGTAGCGATGGTATCACACATCCAAAGATCCACTACACCATTGTAGCGATGTTATCATACAGCCAAAGATCCACTACAGCATTGTAGCTATTCTATCATACAGCCAAAGATCCACTACAGCATTGTAGTGATGGTATCATACAGCCAAAATCCCCTACAGCATTGTAGCTATGGTATCATACAGCCAAAGATCCACTACAGCATTGTAGTGATGGTATCATACAGCTAAAGATCCTCTACAGCATTGTAGCGATGGTATCATACAGCCAAAATCCACTACAGCATTGTAGTGATGGTATCATACAGCTAAAGATCCTCTACAGCATTGTAGCGATGGTATCATACAGCCAAAATCCACTACAGCATTGTAGCTATGGTATCATACAGCCAAAGATCCACTACAGCATTGTAGCTATTCTATCATACAGCCAAAGATCAACTACAGCATTGTAGTGATGGTATCATACAGCTAAAGATCCACTACAGATATGTAGCTATGGTATCATACAGCTAAAGATCCTCTACAGCATTGTAGCGATGGTATCATACAGCCAAAATCCACTACAGCATTGTAGCTATGGTATCATACAGACAAAGATCCACTATAGCATTGTAGCTATTCTATCATACAGCCAAAGATCCACTACAGCATTGTAGCAATGGTATCATACAGCTAAAGATCCACTAAAGCATTGTAGTGATGGTATCATACAGCTAAAGATCCACTACAGCATTGTAGCGATGGTATCATACATCCAAAGAACCACTACAGCATTGTAGCGATGGTATCATACATCCAAAGATCCACTACAGCATTGTAGCTATGGTATCATACATCCAAAGATCCACTAAAGCATTGTAGTGATGGTATCACACATCCAAAGATCCACTACACCATTGTAGTGATGTTATCATACAGTTAAAGATCCACTACAGCATTGTAGTGATGGTATCATACAGCTAAAGATCCTCTACAGCATTGTAGCGATGGTATCATACAGCCAAAATCCACTACAGCATTGTAGCTATGGTATCATACAGCCAAAGATCCACTACAGCATTGTAGCTATTCTATCATACAGCCAAAGATCAACAACAGCATTGTAGTGATGGTATCATACAGCTAAAGATCCACTACAGCATTGTAGTGATGGTATCATACAGCTAAAGATCCTCTACAGCATTGTAGTGATGGTATCATACAGCCAAAATCCACTACAGCATTGTAGCTATGGTATCATACAGCCAAAGATCCACTACAGCATTGTAGCTATTCTATCATACAGCCAAAGATCAACTACAGCATTGTAGTGATGGTATCATACAGCTAAAGATCCATTACAGAATTGTAGCTATGGTATCATACAGCTAAAGATCCTCTACAGCATTGTAGCGATTGTATCATACAGCCAAAATCCACTACAGCCTTGTAGCTATGGTATCATACAGACAAAGATCCACTACAGCATTGTAGCTATTCTATCATACAGCCAAAGATCCACTACAGCATTGTAGCAATGGTATCATACAGCTAAAGATCCACTACAGCATTGTAGTGATGGTATCATACAGCTAAAGATCCACTACAGCATTGTAGCGATGGTATCATACGTCCAAAGAACCACTACAGCATTGTAGCTATGGTATCATACATCCAAAGATCCACTACAGCATTGTAGCTATGGTATCATACATCCAAAGATCCACTACAGCATTGTAGTGATGGTATCACACATCCAAAGATCCACTACAGCATTGTAGCTATGGTATCATACAGCTAAAGATCCACTACAGCATTGTAGCGATGGTATCATACAGCCAAAAATCCACTACAGCATTGTAGCTATGGTATCATACAGCCAAAGATCCACTACAGCATTGTAGCTATTCTATCATACAGCTAAAGATCCACTACAGCATTGTAGCGATGGTATCATACAGCCAAAGAACCACTACAGCATTGTAGCTATGGTATCATACAGTCAAAGATCCACTACAGCATTGTAGCGATGGTATCATACATCCAAAGAACCACTACAGCATTGTAGCTATGTTATCATACATCCAAAGATCCACTACAGCACTGTAGCTATGGTATCTTACATCCAAAGATCCACTACAGCATTGTAGCGATAGTATCACACATCCAAAGATCCACTACAGCATTGCTGCAATGGTATCATAAAGCTAAATATCCACTACAGCATAGTAGAGATGGTATAATACAGCCAAAGATCCACTACAGCTTTGTAGTGATGGTATCATACAGCTAAAGATCCACTACAGCATTGTAGCGATGGTATAATACAGCTAAAGATCCAATACAGCATTGTAGTGATGGTATCATACAGCTAAAGATCCACTACAGCATTGTAGCGATGGTATAATACAGCAAAAGATCCACTACAGCATTGTAGCGATGGTATCATACAGCTAAAGATCTACTACAGGATTGTAGCTATTCTATCATACAGCTAAAGATCTACTACAGGATTGTAGCTATTCTATCATACAGCTAAAGATCCACTACAGCATTGTAGCGATGGTTTAATACAGCCAAAGATCCACTACCGCATTGTAGCGATGGTATAATACAGCCAAAGATCCACTACGGCATAGTAGCGATGGTATAATACAGCCAAAGATCCACTACAGCTTTGTAGTGATGGTATCATACAGCTAAAGATCCACTACAGCATTGTAGCGATGGTATAATACAGCTAAAGATCCAATACAGCATTGTTGTGATGGTATCATACAGCTAAAGATCCACTACAGCATTGTAGCGATGGTATAATACAGCAAAAGATCCACTACAGCATTGTAGCGATGGTATCATACAGCTAAAGATCTACTACAGGATTGTAGCTATTCTATCATACAGCTATAAAGATCCACTACAGCATTGTAGCGATGGTTTAATACAGCCAAAGATCCACTACAGCATTGTAGCGATGGTATAATACAGCCAAAGATCCACTACAGTATTGTAGCAATGGTATCATACAGCCAAAGATCCACTACAGCATTGTAGCTATGGTATCATACAGCTAAAGATACACTACAGCATTGTAGCTATGGTATCATACAGCTAAAGATCCACTACCGCATTGTAGCTATGGTATCATACAGCTAAAGATCCACTACAGCATTGTAGCAATGGTATCATACAGTCAAAGATCCACTACAGCATTGTAGCTATGATATCATACAGCCAAAGATCCACTACATCATTGTAGCTATGGTATTATACAGCCAAAGATCCACTACAGAATTGTAACAATGGTATCATACAGCTAAAGATCCACTACAGCATTGTAGCTGTGGTATCATACATCCAAAGATCCACTACAGCATTGTAGCGATGGTATCACACATCCAAAGATCCACTACAGCATTGTAGCAATGGTATCATAAAGCTAAAGATCCACTACAGCATAGTAGTGATGGTATAATACAGCCAAAGATCCACTACAGCATTGTAGTTATGGTATCATACAGCTAAAGATCCACTACAGCATTGTAGCGATGGTATAATACAGCCAAAGATCCACTACAGCATTGTAGCGATGGTACCATACAGCGAAAGATCCACTACAGCATTGTAGCTATTCTATCATACAGATAAAGATCCACTACACCATTGTAGCTATGGTATCATACAGCTAAAGTTCCACTACAGCATTGTAGCATTGGTATCATACAGCCAAAGATCCACTACAGCATTGTAGAAATGGTATCATACAGTCAAAGATCCACTACAGCATTGTAGCTATGGTATCATACAGCTAAAGATCCACTACAGCATTGTAGCGATGGTATCATACATCCAAAGAACCACTACAGCATTGTAGCTATGGTATCATACATCCAAAGATCCACTACAGCATTGTAGCTATGGTATCATACATCCAAAGATCCACTACAGCATTGTAGTGATGGTATCACACATCCAAAGATCCACTACAGCATTGTAGTGATGGTATCATACAGCTAAAGATCCAATACAGCATTGTAGTGATGGTATCACACATCCAAAGATCCACTACAGCATTGTAGTGATGGTATCATACAGCTAAAGATCCACTACAGCATTGTAGCGATGGTATCATACAGCCAAAGAACCACTACAGCATTGTAGCCATGGTATCATACAGTCAAAGATCCACTACAGCATTGTAGCGATGGTATCATACATCCAAAGAACCACTACAGCATTGTAGCTATGTTATCATACATCCAAAGATCCACTACAGCACTGTAGCTATGGTATCATACATCCAAAGATCCACTACAGCATTGTAGCGATGGTATCATACAGCTAAAGATCTACTACAGGATTGTAGCTATTCTATCATACAGCTAAAGATCCACTACAGCATTGTAGCGATGGTTTAATACAGCCAAAGATCCACTACAGCATTGTAGCGATGGTATAATACAGCCAAAGATCCACTACAGCATAGTAGCGATGGTATAATACAGCCAAAGATCCACTACAGCTTTGTAGTGATGGTATCATACAGCTAAAGATCCACTACAGCATTGTAGCGATGGTATAATACAGCTAAAGATCCAATACAGCATTGTAGTGATGGTATCATACAGATAAAGAGCCACTACAGCATTGTAGCGATGGTAAAATACAGCAAAAGATCCACTACAGCATTGTAGCGATGGTATCATACAGATAAAGATCTACTACAGGATTGTAGCTATTCTATCATACAGCTAAAGATCCACTACAGCATTGTAGCGATGGTATAATACAGCCAAAGATCCACTACAGTATTGTAGCAATGGTATCATACAGCCAAAGATCCACTACAGCATTGTAGCTATGGTATCATACAGCTAAAGATACACTACAGCATTGTAGCTATGGTATCATACAGCTAAAGATCCACTACCGCATTGTAGCTATGGTATCATACAGCTAAAGATCCACTACAGCATTGTAGCAATGGTATCATACAGTCAAAGATCGACTACAGCATTGTAGCTATGGTATCATACAGCCAAATATCCACTACATCATTGTAGCTATGGTATTATACAGCCAAAGATCCACTACAGAATTGTAGCAATGGTATCATACAGCTAAAGATCCACTAAAGCATTGTAACTATGGTATCATACAGTCAAAGATCCACTACAGCATTGTAGCGATGGTATCATACATCCAATGAACCACTACAGCATTGTAGCTATGTTATCATACATCCAAAGATCCACTACAGCATTGTAGCTGTGGTATCATACATCCAAAGATCCACTACAGCATTGTAGCGATGGTATCACACATCCAAAGATCCACTACAGCATTGTAGCAATGGTATCATAAAGCTAAAGATCCACTACAGCATAGTAGCGATGGTATAATACAGCCAAAGATCCACTACAGCATTGTAGTGATGGTATCATACAGCTAAAGATCCACTACAGCATTGTAGCGATGGTATAATACAGCCAAAGATCCACTACAGCATTGTAGTTATGGTATCATACAGCTAAAGATCCACTACAGCATTGTAGCAATGGTATAATACAGCCAAAGATCCACTACAGCATTGTAGCGATGGTACCATACAGCTAAAGATCCACTACAGCATTGTAGCTATTCTATCATACAGATAAAGATCCACTACAGCATTGTAGCTATGGTATCATACAGCTAAAGTTCCACTACAGCATTGTAGCATTGGTATCATACAGCCAAAGATCCACTACAGCATTGTAGAAATGGTATCATACAGTCAAAAATCCACTACAGCATTGTAGCTATGGTATCATACAGCTAAAGATCCACTACAGCATTGTAGCGATGGTATCATACATCCAAAGAACCACTACAGCATTGTAGCTATGGTATCATACATCCAAAGATCCACTACAGCATTGTAGCTATGGTATCATACATCCAAAGATCCACTACAGCATTGTAGTGATGGTATCACACATCCAAAGATCCACTACAGCATTGTAGCTATGGTATCATACAGCTAAAGATCCACTACAGCATTGTAGCGATGGTATCATACAGCCAAAATCCACTGCAGCATTGTAGCTATGGTATACATCCAAGATCCACTACAGCATTGTAGTTATGGTATCACACATCCAAAGACCCACTACACCATTGTAGCTATGGTATCATACATCCAAAGATCCACTACAGCATTGTAGTGATGGTATCATACATCCAAAGATCCACTACAGCATTGTAGTGATGGTATCATACAGCTAAAGATCCACTACAGCATTGTAGCGATGGTATCATACAGCCAAAATCCACTGCAGCATTGTAGCCATGGTATCATACATCCAAAGATCCACTACAGCATTGTAGTGATGGTATCACACATCCAAAGATCCACTACACCATTGTAGCTATGGTATCATACATCCAAAGATCCACTACAGCATTGTAGTGATGGTATCATACATCCAAAGATCCACTACAGCATTGTAGCGATGGTATTATACATCCAAAGAACCACTACAGCATTGTAGCTATGTTATCATACATCCAAAGATCCACTACAGCACTGTAGCTATGGTATCATACATCCAAAGATCCACTACAGCATTGTAGTGATGGTATCATACAGCTAAAGATTTACTACAGGATTGTAGCTATTCTATCATACAGCTAAAGATCCACTACAGCATTGTAGCGATGGTTTAATACAGCCAAAGATCCACTACAGCATTGTAGCGATGGTATAATACAGCCAAAGATCCACTACAGCATAGTAGCGATGGTATAATACAGCCAAAGATCCACTACAGCTTTGTAGTGATGGTATCATACAGCTAAAGATCCACTACAGCATTGTAGCGATGGTATAATACAGCTAAAGATCCAATACAGCATTGTAGCAATGGTATCATACAGCTAAAGATCTACTACAGGATTGTAGCTATTCTATCATACAGCTAAAGATCCACTACAGCATTGTAGCGATGGTTTAATACAGCCAAAGATCCACTACAGCATTGTAGCGATGGTATAATACAGCCAAAGATCCACTACAGTATTGTAGCAATGGTATCATACAGCCAAAGATCCACTACAGCATTGTAGCTATGGTATCATACAGCTAAAGATACACTACAGCATTGTAGCTATGGTATCATACAGCTAAAGATCCACTACCGCATTGTAGCTATGGTATCATACAGCTAAAGTTCCACTACAGCATTGTAGCAATGGTATCATACAGTCAAAGATCCACTACAGCATTGTAGCTATGGTATCATACAGCCAAATATCCACTACATCATTGTAGCTATGGTATTATACAGCCAAAGATCCACTACAGAATTGTAGCAATGGTATCATACAGCTAAAGATCCACTAAAGCATTGTAACTATGGTATCATACAGTCAAAGATCCACTACAGCATTGTAGTGATGGTATCATACATCCAAAGAACCACTACAGCATTGTAGCTATGTTATCATACATCCAAAGATCCACTACAGCATTGTAGCTGTGGTATCATACATCCAAAGATCCACTACAGCATTGTAGCGATGGTATCACACATCCAAAGATCCACTACAGCATTGTAGCAATGGTATCATAAAGCTAAAGATCCACTACAGCATAGTAGCGATGGTATAATACAGCCAAAGATCCACTACAGCATTGTAGTGATGGTATCATACAGCTAAAGATCCACTACAGCATTGTAGCGATGGTATAATACAGCCAAAGATCCACTACAGCATTGTAGTTATGGTATCATACAGCTGAAGATCCACTACAGCATTGTAGCAATGGTATAATACAGCCAAAGATCCACTACAGCATTGTAGCGATGGTACCATACAGCTAAAGATCCACTACAGCATTGTAGCTATTCTATCATACAGATAAAGATCCACTACAGCATTGTAGCTATGGTATCATACAGCTAAAGTTCCACTACAGCATTGTAGCATTGGTATCATACAGCCAAAGATCCACTACAGCATTGTAGAAATGGTATCATACAGTCAAAAATCCACTACAGCATTGTAGCTATGGTATCATACAGCTAAAGATCCACTACAGCATTGTAGCGATGGTATCATACATCCAAAGAACCACTACAGCATTGTAGCTATGGTATCATACATCCAAAGATCCACTACAGCATTGTAGCTATGGTATCATACATCCAAAGATCCACTACAGCATTGTAGTGATGGTATCATACAGCTAAAGATCCACTACAGCATTGTAGCGATGGTATCATACAGCCAAAATCCACTGCAGCATTGTAGCTATGGTATCATACATCCAAAGATCCACTACAGCATTGTAGCGATGGTATCATACATCCAAAGATCCACTACAACATTGTAGTGATGGTATCATACATCCAAAGATCCACTACAGCATTGTAGCGATGGTATCATACATCCAAAGAACCACTACAGCATTGTAGCTATGTTATCATACATCCAAAGATCCACTACAGCACTGTAGCTATGGTATCATACATCCAAAGATCCACTACAGCATTGTAGCGATGGTATCATACAGCTAAAGATCTACTACAGGATTGTAGCTATTCTATCATACAGCTAAAGATCCACTACAGCATTGTAGCGATGGTTTAATACAGCCAAAGATCCACTACAGCATTGTAGCGATGGTATAATACAGCCAAAGATCCACTACAGTATTGTAGCAATGGTATCATACAGCCAAAGATCCACTACAGCATTGTAGCTATGGTATCATACAGCTAAAGATACACTACAGCATTGTAGCTATGGTATCATACAGCTAAAGATCCACTACCGCATTGTAGCTATGGTATCATACAGCTAAAGATCCACTACAGCATTGTAGCAATGGTATCATACAGTCAAAGATCCACTACAGCATTGTAGCTATGGTATCATACAGCCAAAGATCCACTACATCATTGTAGCTATAGTATTATACAACCAAAGATCCACTACAGAATTGTAGCAATGGTATCATACATCCAAAGATCCACTACAGCATTGTAACTATGGTATCATACAGTCAAAGATCCACTACAGCATTGTAGCGATGGTATCATACATCCAAAGAACCACTACAGCATTGTAGCTATGTTATCATACATCCAAAGATCCACTACAGCATTGTAGCTGTGGTATCATACATCCAAAGATCCACTACAGCATTGTAGCGATGGTATCACACATCCAAAGATCCACTACAGCATTGTAGCAATGGTATCATAAAGCTAAAGATCCACTACAGCATTGTAGCGATGGTATCATACAGCCAAAGAACCACTAAAGCATTGTAGCTATGGTATCATACAGTCAAAGATCCACTACAGCATTGTAGCGATGGTATCATACATCCAAAGAACCACTACAGCATTGTAGCTATGTTATCATACATCCAAAGATCCACTACAGCAATGTAGCTATGGTATCATACATCCAAAGATCCACTACAGCATTGTAGCGATGGTATCACACATCCAAAGATCCACTACAGCATTGTAGCAATGGTATCATAAAGCTAAATATCCACTACAGCATAGTAGAGATAGTATAATACAGCCAAAGATCCACTACAGCTTTGTAATGATGGTATCATACAGCTAAAGATCCACTACAGCATTGTAGCGATAGTATAATACAGCTAAAGATCCACTACAGCATTGTAGTGATGGTATCATACAGCTAAAGATCCACTACAGCATTGTAGCGATGGTATAATACAGCAAAAGATCCACTACAGCATTGTAGCGATGGTACCATACAGCTAAAGATCTACTACAGCATTGTAGCTATTCTATCACTACAGCATTGTAACGATGGTTTAATACAGCTAGAGATCCACTACAGCATTGTAACGATGGTATAATACAGCCAAAGATCCACTACAGCATTGTAGCGATGGTATCCTACAGCCAAAGATCCACTACAGCAGGGGTGGGCAGACTTTGTAAGGCAAGGGCTACCTGTCATTTTATTCCGAGTGACGTGGTCACCTAACTAAAAAAACACACACCAGTCGCTGGCTGAAAATTGTATTTTTGCCACAAATAATACAGCTTTAAAAATCAGCCGCGCTCTTTAATAATAAATACAGCAGCGCTCTTTACTTACTATGAGAGGTCTCTCTTTATGTCACGCCGGGACCATCAAGCATCCTTATCTGTGAACCGCATAATCAAGATGGCTCAAGTCTAGGGCTAGCGGAGTAGTCATGCCTGGAACAAATGGGAAACCCACAGCTCAGGTACAATGATGACAATGAACTATTCTCAGCCAATCATAGACAGACTCATTCTACAAATTCATTATATTGGCTGGACGCCATGTCAAGTTTATTAAGGGGCTGGTCCTGTTGGCTGCTCTCCATCCGTCCGCTACTAGTTGAAGACTACTGAAAATAGTTGGGACAGTGACAGTGGCAGGACCTGCAGGCTCTGTACTGCCTTACACAGCAACCAGAGACTGGTATAGCAGCAACAGCACTGACCTGCAAAATCTGGTGACAACAAATTCTGGGGACAGAAAACTGCAGAAACTAGCAAAAAGTATAGCTAATATTAGTGTGTCAGAGAAAGTATCAGAGAGCAGCATCAAAGCCTGGTACAGAGTAAGTAAAATAACCTGAGGGGAGTAACAGACCCTGGGAAAAAAACATCACCAGACCATTCACCCAGCAGATTCTGGTGACAAGTAACGGAGGACAGAACTAGAAAGTAGCAGCAGAATATCAGACAGAGCAGGACCTGGAACTGCCAAACCCAAGGATACCGAGCAGCATCTCAGCCTGGTGCATGAAGAGTCTGTACTATGGACTGACAGCTCCTGAGACAAGAAGTAGGAGAGTTTGGGACAGACAGTAACAAAGCTGGGGCAGCGAGTTCAGCTACAGTTGCATTGCACATGCTGAAGTACACATACCGCCGTCATAGACTCATAGCAGACTTTTTAAATCTTCCAGGTGGTCACCTCAAAATTCACTTGCGGTCCACTGGTAGACCACAATCTACCTTTTGCCCACCCCTGCACTACAGCATTGTAGCTATGTGTGCATTGTAGCTATGGTATCATACAGCCATGGTTACAATGCTACATCCCGTCCCATGCTAATCTAAACAAAAGCCCACCATACCCCCCAGGAGAAAATACCCTAAAAGCCAGACCCCTGAGCACTTCCAACAAAATCTTTCACAATAAACCCTTTACACTCCCCATAAATGAAACCTTACAGGGATTTTTTTTATTTCATGATTAGGATAGAACGTTTTGTTTTTAATTAATTCATTGTGTTCTCTTCGTATCCACTCTTGAAAGGGATACCTAGGTAGGCTCAGGAGCTGCTGATTGGTGGCTGCACATATATGCCTCATGTTATTGGTTCATACAATGTGTACAGCTAGCTCCCAGAACTGCATTGGTGCTTCTTCAACAAAAGATACCAAGAGAATGAATAAATTGTTATAATCGAAGTAAATAGGAAAGTTGTTTAACATGTTATTCTCTATCTGAATCATGGAATATATATATATATATTTTTTTTTTTTGGGGGGGGGGTTCATGTCCCTTTATTCCCTTAAAGTAAGGGTTAATCCATTAGGGCACTAGAGGATAATACAGAAAGAGGTTAACTTTTGGAGGGGAATTCAAAGCACAATAGCAAGTGATATAGGTCCTATCTTTTTATTTATACCTTTTTTTTATTTTTATTTTCTTTCTCCCTCTTTTACCTCTCTCCTTGAGTAGAGAACTGGACAGAAACAAAAAATTACATTAACTTGCAAATTTAAAGGGACATGAAGCCAAAAATATTTATTTCAGAACACAAAAAAGCATGTAGTTTCAAATAACTTTTCATTTTACTTCTATTGTGTAGTTTGCTTTGTTCTGTTGATATTCTTTGTTAAAAAAGCATACCTGGTTAGGCTTATGAACAGCAAAGCACTACAGAGAGCTAGCTGCTGATTGGGGGCAGCACATATATTCTTCATGTGATAGGCTCACCTGATGTGTTTAGCTAGATTCCATGGGCAATATCCGATATACGGCGTAGTTTGCGGCGCAAGCGAGGGAACCCGCGTCACCCGCAGTTTCAGCTCGCATCTCGAGCTATCCAATATACGGCGCCGTCAGATGCTAACGTGCCGTAAGTCGGATAACCCAGGGATGTCCAGAAATCTGCGCAAGTACAAATTTCTGGCGTCGCCAGTGACTTACGCCACGTTAGAAACTGCCGGCGCATACAAAACCTGACTAAAGTATGAAATCACCCGCACTGTCTAACACGCCTCCCTAACATAGCCCAACACGTCTAACCCTCTATCCGCTATCCCCCCTCACTATCCTAACAATAAAATATGTATTAACCCCTAAACCGCCGCTCCCAAACCCCGCCGCAACCTAATAAAGTTATTAACCCCTAAACCGCCGCTCCCGGACCCCCGCCAGCTATATTAAATCTATAACCCCCTAAAGTGAGCCCCTACCCCGCCGCCATCTATATTAAATTATTTAACCCCTAAAATACTAAACTATCCCTACCACTAAACCTAAGTCTAACCCTACAAATAGCCCTGAAAAGGGCTTTTTGCGTGGCATTACGCCAAAGTAAACTGCTCTTTTGCAGGCCCTTAAAAGGGCTTTTGGCGGGGCTTTGTCACAAAGTAATCAGCTCTTTTGCCTATAATCTAAATCCCCCCTACACCGCTGCCACCTATAATAAATTTATTAACCCCTAATCTAATCCCCTTACACCGCCGCCAGCTATATTAACTATATTAACCCTAATTATATTAGGGTTAATATAGTTAATATAATTATTATATTATATATATTAACTATATTAACCCTAATTATATTAGGGTTAATATAGTTAATATCGTTATTATAATATATATATATATATATATATATATATATATATATATATATATATATATATATATATATATATATATACATATATATATATATATATTAAGTATAACAACCCTATCTAACTCTAACATCCCTAACTAAACTCTTATTAAAATAAATCTAATATTAATATTATTAATTAAAATATTCCTATTTAAATCTAAATACCTATAAAATAAACCCTAAGATAGCTACAATATAATTAATAATTACATTGTAGCTATGTTAGGGTTTATATTTATTTTACAGGTAAATTGTTAATTATTTTAACTAGGTATAATAGCTATTAAATAGTTATTAACTATTTAATTGCTACCTAGTTAAAATAATTACCCAATTACCTGTAAAATAAATCCTAACCTAAGTTAAAAATACACCTACACTATCAATAAATTAAATAAACTACAAATATCTATCGAAAAATACAATTAAATAAACTAAACTAAATTACAAAAAATAAAAAAAAGATTACAAGATTTTAAAGCTAATTACACCTATTCTAAGCCCCCTAATAAAATAATAAAGCCCCCCAAAATAAAAAAAATTCCCTACCCTATTCTAAATTAAAAAAAGTTCAAAGCTCTTTTACCTTACCTGCCCTTAAAAGGGCCTTTTGTGGGGGCATGTCCCAAAGAAAACTGCTCTTTTGCCTGAAAAAAAATCACAATACCACCCACCAACATTACAACCCACCACCCACATACCCCTAATCTAACCCAAACCCCCCTTAAATAAACCTAACACTACCCCCCTGAAGATCTCCCTACCTTGTCTTCACCACACCGGGCTGAACTCCTCATCCGATCCGGGCGATGTCTTTATCCAAGCGGCAGCAAAGTCTTCTTCCATCTAGCAGCATCTTCCATCAAGCGGCATCTTCAATCTTCATACTTCGCTCCTCCGACGCGGAGCATCCATCCGGGCCGACAACTGAACGACGAATGAGGTACCTTTAAATGACGTCATCCAAGATGGTGTCCGTCGAATTCCGATTGGCTGATAGGATTCTATCAGCCAATCGGAATTAAGGTAGAAAAATCTGATTGGCTGATTGAATCAGCCAATCAGATTCAAGTTCAATCCGATTCAATTCAATCAGCCAATCAGATTTTTCTACCTTAATTCCGATTGGCTGATAAAATCCTATCAGCCAATCGGAATTAGACGGACGCCATCTTGGATGACGTCATTTAAAGGTACCTCATTCGTCGTTCAGTCGTCGGCCAGAATGGATGCTCCGCGTCGGAGGAGCGAAGTATGAAGATTGAAGATGCCGCTTGATGGAAGATGCTGCCGGATGGAAGAAGACTTTGCTGCCGCTTGGATAAAGACATCGCCCGGATCGGATGAGGAGTTCGGCACGGTGTGGTGAAGACAAGGTAGGGAGATCTTCAGGGGGGTAGTTTTAGGTTTATTTTAGGGGGGTTTGGGTTAGATTAGGGGTATGTGGGTGGTGGATTGTAATGTTGGGGGGTGGTATTGTGTTTTTTTTTTCAGGCAAAAGAGCAGTTTTCTTTGGGGCATGCCCCCACAAAAGGCCCTTTTAAGGGCTGGTAAGGTAAAAGAGCTTTGAATTTTTTTTTAATTTAGAATAGGGTAGGGAATTTTTTTTATTTTGGGGGGATTTATTATTTTATTAGGGGGCTTAGAATAGGTGTAATTAGCTTAAAAATCTTGTAATCTTTTTTTTATTTTTTGTAATTTAGTGTTTGTTTTTTTTTGTAATTTAGTTTAGTTTATTTAATTGTATTTTTAGATAGATATTTGTAGTTTATTTAATTTATTGATAGTGTAGGTGTATTTGTAACTTAGGTTAGGATTTATTTTACAGGTAATTGGGTAATTATTTTAACTAGGTAGCTAATAAAGAGTTAATAACTATTTAATACCTATTATACCTAGTTAAAATAATTAACAATTTACCTGTAAAATAAATATAAACCCTAACATAGCTACAATGTAATTATTAATTATATTGTAGCTATCTTAGGGTTTATTTTATAGGTAAGTATTTAGATTTAAATAGGAATATTTTAGTTTATAATATGAATTAGATTTATTTAATAAGAATTTAGTTAGGGGTGTTAGGGTTAGATAGAGTTAATATAGTTAATATAAATACTATAGTAACTATATTAACTATATTAACCCTAATATAATTAGGGTTAATATAGTTAATATATATAATGTAATAACTATATTAACTATAATACACTTAGGGTTAATATAGATAATATAGCTGGCGGCGGGGTAGGTAGATTAAATTAGGGGTTAATAATTTTAATATAGATGGCGGCGGTGTAAGGGGCTTACATTAGGGGTTAATACCATTAATATAGGTGGCGGCGGTGTAGGGAGGGCAGGTTATAGGGCAAAAGAGCTGTTAACTTTGGGGCAAAGCCCCGCAAAAGGCCCTTTTAAGGGCTGGTAATAGAGCTTATTACTTTATGGATATTAGATTAGGGGTTAATAATATTAATATAGCTGGCGGCGGTGTAAGGGGTCAGATTAGGGGATAGATCAGGTAGATGGCGGCGGTTTTAGGGGCTCACATTAGGGGATAGATCAGTTAGATGGTGGCGGTTTTAGGGGCTCACATTAGGGGATAGATCAGTTAGATGGTGGCTGTTTTAGGGGCTCACAGTAGGGGGTTAGTTTATGTAGATGGCAGCGGTTTAGGGGTTAAATACTTTATTAGGGATCGCGGTTGACAGGTAGATAGACATTGCGCATGCGTTAGGTGTTAGGTTTATTTAGCAGATTGCGGTTGACAGGTAGATAGACATTGCTCATGCGTTAGGTGTTTATTTTGTAGCTAGTTTAGGGAGTTACGGGGCTCCAATAGTCAGCGTAAGTCTTCTTACAGCTGCTTTTTGTGGCGAGGTGAAAATGGAGTAAGATTTCTCCATTTTCGCCACGTAAGTCCTTACGCTGTATATTGGATACCAAACTGCGCTGGTTTGGTATACCTGCCTATGGCCCAAAAAACTACGGGCAACGGCAGAAATATACGTGCGTAACTTCTAGGTTACGCCGTATATGTGATACCAAACCAGCGCAAAAGCTGGCGACGATTTTTATCGGATCGAGCCCCATTAGTTTATTGCTACTCCTTAAAGGGCCACTGTAAGTAAATATTTTCTATGCCTGTTACTAACTAACTACCCCAAATACACTTTTTATCAATAGCATTTCATTAACATATCTCTACCGTATATGAGAAATCTTGCCTGCAAATGTAATTGTTTTCCAAACCCACCCCATGGGTATCCTTTGCTCTGTACCAATCCGTTTACAATACCTAGGTTTCAAAATGGCGCTTTAAACACAAAGTTATTGGTTTAAGTATTTTGAACATGCAGTGCTGAAAATAGTGGGCAGGATAACGTGACATCATCGGCGAATAAAATATATAACTTTTAGAACGTTGTGAAACTTCGTTTTGGAGAAAATATAGGTCAGTAGGTTTTAATTAATGTTTATTAACTTTAATATGTTAGTTGTTTAGCTTAAAAATTATAACAGAAAGTAATCCTTTAAACAAATGATACTATGATAGAAAATAAAGCAAATTTGATCATTTAAATCAATTGGAAAGTTGTTAAAAATCACATGTTCTATCTGAAGCATGAAAGATTTTTTAGGGTTTCATGTCCCTTTAAGGTTGCTGGTACCATTGAGTTTTAAGAGCACTACAATAAAGAATTGGGGTCCACAGCACCCCCCCCCCCCCCATTATCATAGGTACATTGTAGGTAATAACAGACTTTATAACATTTGTTGTGTTCTAAACAAAGTACTTTTTTACCTTGCTATAAACTTATGTTCCCCCAGATAGTTACCAATTAGTATTATTCCACAGGAATTAGTTTTGTGAGAAGTTATGATAACAATTGTTATCTACTGTTCTGAAATAAATTCTCATTAATACATTTTTCCATTATGACACTATTCTAAATCTAAAAATTGTATGGTGTCAACTTTGATGTACTTGTAAGATGAATGTTCCTGCCAATTGTGTTAAGATTTTTAGCAAATCCTCAAATTCTGTCATGTTGCGACTGTCAATGCTGAAGAGGAGCGAGAGAATAGGAATGTTGGCAGCGCCTTTTGTGCATAATGTCATCGTTCTAGAAAGTTTAGCAAGGGAAGTTGACACTATTGACTGAAAGAAAGATTATGGAGTCAAATAATTCCACCAAAAAACAAACGTAGGAAACAGGTTAAACAATGGCAATTTTAAACAACTTTCCAATTAACTTCTATTTTCAAATTTTCTTCATTCTCTTGGTATCCTTTTTTGAAAAGCAGGGCAATAAACTCAGCATGAACGTGTCTGCAGCACTATGTAGCAGAAGTTTTGCAAGAATGTTATACCTTTGCAAGAGCACTAGAAGGCATGTAGAGTTCCAGACATGCACACTACCTACTTAGGTATCTATTCAACAAAGAATACCATTTGAATACCATTTGATAATAGAAGTAAATCAGAAATATTTTTTAAAATTCTATACTCTGTCTGAATTACAAAAATAAAAACTTGGGGTTTCATCTCGCTTTAAAAAATAAGGTCAAAATAAAGTTAGGGGTTAGAATACCATATGGTTTGCAATAGTAGTATGAAATTATTGTTCATAAAAGGGGCATGAAATAAGTTTAGACTGTAATAAAATGTATGTAGGGTTAAAAAAAAAAAATAGTTTTATTATTTATTATGTTCCATTTTCCTGTAATTTAACTTTGATAACGATTTTCCAGTTCAAAGAATTGGAAGAACACTCTGTATACTTCACAAGCCTATCCCTGCTACATATTAGTCCTTAAATAGCCTAATGCAGAAGTGATAAGATAAGCAATGCAAATTTTGCTAATAAAATGATAGTGGAACATTTTTTCTCTCCAGTTACAAGTCCAGACTGATTCTTGCACATAACTTAGGTGATAGTGGTATAGGGCGGTAGATGGTTATTTAAAGACGAAGCGCTCTATTTAACAAGCTCGGTATGGAGCTTGATGGCCCCTGTTTCTGGCGAGTCTTCAGACTCGCCAGAAACAGCAGTTATGAAGCAGCGGACACAAAGACCGCTGCTTACATCGCCACAATACAATACAACCCGATCGAGTACTATCGGGTTGATTGACACCCCCTGCTGGCAGCCCATTGGCCACGAGTGTGCAGGGGGTGGCGTTGCACCAGCAGCTCTTGGGAGCTACTGGCGCAATGCTGAATATGGCAAGCGTATTGCTCGCCGTATTCAGCAAGGTCTGGCGGACCTGATCCGCAGTGTCGGATCAGGTCCGCCAGACCTTGATAAATATGCCCCACAGTATTAATATGCTCAGAACAGTTTCAGCTTTGTCCCTTTTTGTCCAGTTCAACCCAAATAAAAGTGTTGTTCAGTGGAAATGACACCAGAACTATATAGAAACCACAATATTGCAACAACATTGTCTCCTCAGTGATAACTATACTTACTGCCATCAGGGTAGATTAGAGGTAATTCTTACAATTAAAGGGACATAAAACTGCTGGGTACAACTGCAGTAGGATGGTTACTACTCACCAGACTATTGAATTTCCTCCTGTTCCTGCAGCTCTCTTTAAAGCTTTTCTCTTATTTTAACTAATTACAGAATCCAGCTGCTAAAGCTCTGCATGTTATACTGGGTGCCGCCATTTTGTAGCTCGTGTATTGTTTCATTATGTGACAGGAGCAGTGCAGTTCCACAGATCTGTGACGTCACCAGCTTTTTGACAGTTGCACCTTGCACTACAGTTTATCTAACATAATAGAAAAGCTACACGTTTGCATTTTTGTTTACACAGTTTAAAAGTTACATAACAAATAGAAGCTTTAAGATGGCGGAAGTAGGGTTGCCACCTTTTGCCCATAAAATTCCTGGACACTTTTTAAGTGGGCGTGGGGAGGGTGTGGCTTGGGGCGTGGCTTGGGGCGTGGTTTGGGGCATTTCTTCACACTGCCTCAAATTCATTACGAAATCAATTTTTTATATATATATATATATATAGATATAGATATAGATATATAGATATATAAATAATAAATAAATATATAGATTATATATAATATATATATATATATATATATATATAGATAGATATATACATACAGTCCATTACATGAGAACACCCTGACTTAGAGCACAATGTGACCCTGTGGTACATAAGAAGCTTGTCTCCAGGGCAGGCCCAAGCATCTGTGCAGGGAGCATATGTAAATACACGATCGGGTAAATTTGTACGTACCTCTGTGCTGTTAAAGGGACCGGCATCGGCTGCGCCTGCACCTCTGCTGTTTGTCTGACCGCGCTAATAAATTTGCGCACACGGTTATGCACATCACAGCTGTGCAGCCGCAGGACTTGACAAATCGCTACACTACAGAAAAATTATATTAAAAAAAAAACAAACTTTTTTTTTTGGGGGGGGGGGGGGGCAAAATGGATACTTGGCAGACAGCTGCCAGTACCCAAGATGGTGGGAAATAGGCAGCGGGGGGAGGGTTAGAGAGCTGTTTGGGGGGAGATCAGGGAGTTTGGGGGCTAAGGGGGGTCCATTAGAGCTAAATAATTTTTTTTTTTTTTAAAAAAGCCCTTTATTTTAGTACTGGCAGTCTTTCGGCCAGTACTTAAGATGGCGGGATATTTGTGGGGTGGGGGAGGGAAGAGAGCTGTTTGGGAGGGATCAGGGGGTGGGATGTGTCAGGTGCAGGGGTGAAACTACAGGGGGTGCATTTTTTTTATATATTTTTTTTTTTTAATAAAAAACGTTAACCTACCACTGCCTGCACTGATATCATGTGAGTGTCTCTGACTACAGGGGTTAGTGTTTCTGTTTTACCCATTGGTGTTTATGTGTGTGTGTATGGTGTGTGTGTGTGTGTGTGTGTGTATATATGTGACTGTGTGTGTATTTATGCATGAAGTATGTGTGTTTGTGTATGTTTATGGAACCAGCAAATTACAGACCTTGTTACTACAGCATGGGGGGGGCAGGGGGTAAACAGTGTCACTATACAGTACCACTATATACAGTATGGGGGGGTGGACCATGCCACTGACTACTGTGGTCACTTTATAAAGTACTGGGCGGGTAGGGTCAGGCAAGCCATCTCACCAGCAGATTACAGACTGTGTCACTGACTCACTATATACAGTACTGGTGGGTTAAACAGTGTCACTACAGGGAGTGCAGAATTATTAGGCAAGTTGTATTTTTGAGGATTAATTTTATTATTGAACAACAACCATGTTCTCAATGAACCCAAAAAACTCATTAATTTCAAAGCTGAATAGTTTTGGAAGTAGTTTTTAGTTTGTTCTTAGTTATAGCTATTTTAGGGGGATATCTGTGTGTGCAGGTGACTATTACTGTGCATAATTATTAGGCAACTTAACAAAAAACAAATATATACCCATTTCAATTATTTATTTTTACCAGTGAAACCAATATAACATCTCAACATTCACAAATATACATTTCTGACATTCAAAAACAAAACAAAAACAAATCAGTGACCAATATAGCCACCTTTCTTTGCAAGGGCACTCAAAAGCCTGCCATCCATGGATTCTGTCAGTGTTTTGATCTGTTCACCATCAACATTGCGTGCAACAGCAACCACAGCCTCCCAGACACTGTTCAGAGAGGTGTACTGTTTTCCCTCCTTGTAAATCTCACATTTGATGATGGACCACAGGTTCTCAATGGGGTTCAGATCAGGTGAACAAGGAGGCCATGCCATTAGATTTTCTTCTTTTATACCCTTTCTTGCCAGCCACGCTGTGGAGTACTTGGACACGTGTGATGGAGCATTGTCCTGCATGAAAATCATGTTTTTCTTGAAGGATGCAGACTTCTTCCTGTACCACTGCTTGAAGAAGGTGTCTTCCAGAAACTGGCAGTAGGACTGGGAGTTGAGCTTGACTCCATCCTCAACCCGAAAAGGCCCCACAAGCTCATCTTTGATAATACCAGCCCAAACCAGTACTCCACCTCCACCTTGCTGGCGTCTGAGTCGGACTGGAGCTCTCTGCCCTTTACCAATCCAGCCATGGGCCCATCCATCTGGCCCATCAAGACTCACTCTCATTTCATCAGTCCATAAAACCTTAGAAAAATCAGTCTTGAGATATTTCTTGGCCCAGTCTTGACGTTTCAGCTTGTGTGTCTTGTTCAGTGGTGGTCGTCTTTCAGCCTTTCTTACCTTGGCCATGTCTCTGAGTATTGCACACCTTGTGCTTTTGGGCACTCCAGTGATGTTGCAGCTCTGAAATATGGCCAAACTGGTGGCAAGTGGCATCTTGGCAGCTGCACGCTTGACTTTTCTCAGTTAATGGGCAGTTATTTTGCGTCTTGGTTTTTCCACACGCTTCTTGCGACCCTGTTGACTATTTGAATGAAACGCTTGATTGTTCGATGATCACGCTTCAGAAGCTTTGCAATTTGAAGAGTGCTGCATCCCTCTGCAAGATATCTCACTATTTTTTACTTTTCTGAGCCTGTCAAGTCCTTCTTTTGACCCATTTTGCCAAAGGAAAGGAAATTGCCTAATAATTATGCTCACCTGATATAGGGTGTTGATGTCATTAGACCACACCCCTTCTCATTACAGAGATGGACATCACCTAATATGCTTAATTGGTAGTAGGATTTCGAGCCTATACAGCTTGGAGTAAGACAACATGCATAAAGAGGATGATGTGGTCAAAATACTCATTTGCCTAATAATTCTGCACTCCCTGTATATACAGTAATAAGGGGTCAGACCATCTCACAGACTGTGTCACTAACTTACTATATACAGTACTGGGGGGTTAAATAGTGTCACTATATATATATATATATATATATATATATATACAGTAATAGGGGGTCAGACCATCTCACAGACTGTGGGCACAGGGTACCTCCTTTTGCAGACATATAATCTGATTCACATTTTTTTCTGTGTTAAATGTAAAAAAAAAAAAAAATGTATTAAATTCACTTTTTTTGGAGGGGATTGAGGTGGTGGGGGGGCCCTTCTTAGATTCTTGCACCTGGGCCCTGTGGTTTCTAGTTATGCCTCTGGTCAGGTGGGAGGCTGATCTCTACACTAAAGCTAAAATTAACCATGCAAGCTCCCTACAAGCTACCTAAATAAACCCCTTCACAGCTAGCCATAATACACATGGGATGTGCAGCAGCATTTAGCGGCCTTCTAATTACCAAAAAGCAATGCCGAAGCCATATATGTCTGCTATTTCTGAACAAAGGGGATCCCAGAGAAGCATTTACAACCATTTGTGCCATAATTGCACAAGCTGTTTATAAATAATTTCAGTGAGAAACCTAAAGTTTGTAAAAATTTGAGAAATGGGAACAATTTTTTTTTATTTGATCGCATTTGGCGGTGAAATGGTGGCATGAAATATACCAAAGTGGGCCTAGATCAATACTATGGGTTGTCTAATACACTACAATAAAACTAAAATTAACCCTACAAGCTCCCTAATTAAAGAACAAGGGGATATGGGAATGCGCTGTAAAAAACAGCATATGAGAGGTAAAGAACTATATAAGGAATGTGGATTACACAAGAGTATAATAAAAAAGTTTATAATTGTATTACAATAAGCGATGCCGGCATCTGATACAAAGTAAAATAGTACAATTAATATAGGATAAGAATCAACATAAATAGTAAAACATCAGTGTGTAGTGCTGTAAGTAACTGAAAAAAATAATAATACTATGTTGCAAAATAACACAATGTTAAAATTGAAACAGAGTCAATGTTACCGTCCTTTCACAATCAGGCCAGTGATTAGAGTGTCTGATCCAGCTGTTTATATGAATGCAGGTATAACTTGGATGATTCCCTCTGTGTTGTTTATAAAACAGCGAAAAGCTTGCAGAATCTTCTGGCTTGTATCCAATGACTGTGAGTTAAATTTCAAAGACACATTCACAGCCGTATTGCGGGATGTCCCGTGCTGTGGGCCGGTTCCTGTCAGGAGGTCAAAGTGCAGGAGTAATGATGAGCAGCGACAGACTTTGTTTCTTTGAATTTAAAATGAATCAAACTGCTTTTAACAAATGTGGGTCATGGGTGGGAATTACGCATATAGAGTCAATTCATATATTAAAGAGGCTCAATGCACCGCACCTACCGCATATGTAAGTCAAGCAGTTGTATTGCAAGTAAAGTTTGTAACAGCGTCCATATTATTCAGATTCCAGTGCTGGACAGAAGAAAGTAGATCATGGGTATGATGGTATTTCCAAGAAAAAACAACTCTGTGCATTAGAGTTGGTCTCAACCACCTTACCTACTACTTAATTTCACAAGTTATGAGCAAATTTCTACGCGTTTCAGCCTAGTCAGGCCTTTATCAAGATCTTGTATTTATGATTATTTGACAATGCTGTAGAAATTCTATATTTAAAACCATCCAGAAATGTTTCCTCCTCAATACACAAATGGTAGGTGCCCTTTTGGCAGGTAGTTTACTGCCCCTTTATGCAAGGACTTTCCAGATGCAAGGAGGCATTTTATCTAAGATTTTTACATCTGCATAAAATGTTATACTCTCAGACTAAGATTGCTCAGTGTTTGAAATGAGACAGGTTAACTTAAAACTGTTCAGTTTACACTAAAGCTGACTTAATTTTGAAATACATACCAACAAACCTAATTCCTGCATTTAACCAGATCTAATGGTATGAGTGCCACAGCTTATGGTCCCACCAAGACCATATAGAGTACAGCATTTTCAAAATCCATAAGTACAGCTGACAGATGGAAACATTTCTACACTATATTTGAAGTGGTGCTCTTGGTTGGGGAAAATGGGGGGAAAAAACAAACATATGTCATATGTACTTTTCTTCATCTAGCCATCTACCCAGATCATTAATGTACAATTTTGAACAGAATTATTTTTGTTTGCACATTTAAAAATATGATTCTTTAAAAAGGGATCTCTTAATTTCTGAATTTTTTTTATCATGCATGTCATACAATGTTTCCTCCTGTGAGTGTTTCTGTGGGTGTCTGTGTTTATGTCTTTGTGCTTTGGTTTGTATGTCTATGAGTGTGTATGTATTTTTTTTCTGTGGGTCTCTCTGTGAAGGTGGGTGTGTATGTCTTTGTGCATTTTCTGTGGATGTCTATGAGGGTGTGTGCATATGTCTGAGCTTTTTCTATGGGTGTCTCTGTGAGGGTGTGTATGTTTGTCTTTGTGTATTTTCTCTGGATGCCTCTGTGAGGGTGGGTGTGCATGTCTGCGTTTTCTGTGGATGTCTCTGTGAGGGTGTGTGTGTATGTATATATGTCTGTGTTTTCTGTGGATGTCTCTGTGAGGGATCCCAGAGAAGCATTTACAACCATTTGTGCCATAATTTCTCAAGATGTTTGTAATTAATTTCAGTGAGAAACCAAAAATTGTAAAACATTTAACGATTTTTTTATTTGATCGCATTTGGCGGTGAAATAGTGGCATGAAATATACCAAAATGGGCCTAGATCAATACTTGGGGGTGTCCACTACACTAAATCTAAAATTAACACTACACGCTCCCTAATTAACCCCTTCACTGTGGGACATAATACACGTGTGATGCGCAGCGTCATTTAGCGACCTTCTAATTACCATAAAGCAATACCAAAGCCATATACGGCTGCTATTTCTGAACAAAGGGGATCTCAGAGAAACATTTACAACCATGTATGCCATAATTACACAAGCTGTTTGTAAATAATTTCAGTGAGAAACCTAAAGTTTGTGAAAAAGTTTTGAGAAAAAGGGAACATTTTTTAATTTGATCTCATTTGGCGGTGAAATGGTGGCATGAAATATACCAAAGTGGGCCTAGATCAATACTTTGGGTTGTCTACTACACTACACTAAAGCTAAAATTAACCCTACAAGCTCCCTAATTAACCTCTTCTCTGCTGGGCATAATACACGTGTGATGCGCAGCGGCATTTAGCAGCCTTCTAATTACCAAAAAGCAATGTCAAAGCCACATATGTCTGCTATTTCTAAACAAAGGGGATCCCAGAGAAGCATTTACAACCATTTGTGCCATAATAGCTTAAGCTGTTTGTAAATAATTTCAGTGAGAAACCTAAAATTGTGAAAAATGTTATGATTTCTTTTATTTGATCGCATTTGGCGGTGAAATGGTGGCATGAAATATACCAAAATGGGCCTAGATAAATACCTGGGGGTTTCTACTACACTACACTAAAGCTAAAAATAACTCTTCACGCTCCCTACAAGCTCCCTAATTAATCCCTTCACTGCTGGGCATAATACACATTCTCTGGAGAGTCACTGCGTGATAATGATAATAATGATTGTAGGTCTGTATTGGGTACTTCTATTAACTCTGGGTTTTATCTTACCCCAGACATAGCTGTTTATCTGACTTTGTACCCGGGTCAAGAACCCGGAGGGAAGGTGGATTGGCAAGGCTTGTAATAAATATAGAATTTTAGTTAGTATTGTCATTTTAATAGAGTGTATTCTGCCCCACCATGAGAGTGTTTTGGTAGCCCAAGTGTTCAGGTCTCTTGATATAGTGTTGAATAGGGACTCAAAGTTTTTCTTAAAGAGGGTTGAGGGACTCGGGGGAAAGGTGGATACCTAAATATCTGACTGACTCTGACTGTAGACGCAGAGGGCAAACCCGTGAGAGTTTTTGGAATTCCGGTGGGCTCAGTGATATATGCAGTACTTCTGATTTAGTTTGGTTTATTAAAAAATTTGAAAAAGTGCAGAATTTCTCAATTTCCCTGAGTATCATTGGGATAGTACTACTAGGGGAGGTGACAGAAAAAAGAACGTCATCCGCATATATCGCAATTTTAAATTCGTTAGGTCCTATAGTTATGCCGTGTATATCTTTGTTGGCGCGTATGTGGGCCGCGAGTACCTCCATAGTCAATATAAACAAGATAGGGGATAGGGGGCACCCCTGTCGCGTACCGTTTTGGATCGAAAATGGGTCTGAAAGCATGCTATTTACTCTTACTCTAGCCTTTGGACATGTATAGAGGCTACAGACTCTATCTATCATTTTGGTGCCGAATCCAAATATTTCTAATGTTTTTTTGAGAAATTGCCAAATTGTCCTATCGAACGCCTTTTCTGCATCCGTTGTCATTATTACTGCCGGTATGTTGTGAAATTTTGCATATGTCGATAGTGTTAGCGCCCGTATTGTATTGTCTCGTGCTTCACGATGAGTTGTGAAGCCTACCTGGTCAGTGTGTATGATGTCGTTCAATACTGAGTTTATACGATTCGCTATGATTTTGCTAAATATCTTTATGTCCGAATTGAGCAAGGAGATAGGTCTGTAGCTACCCATTTGATCCTGTGGTTTATCTGGCTTTAATATAACCGCAATGTGCGCCATTAACATTTCGGGTGAGAATTTTAAATCACTATCTATGGCCTGGAATAAGGACAGTAGGTGAGGGGCCAAAATGTGCTTGAAAGTTTTGTAATATGAATTAGTAAACCCGTCTGGACCCGGGCTTTTCCCTGTTGGAAGATGGGAAATAACGGTCAGGATTTCTTTTAGTGTAATTGGCATGTCCAGGTCTCTTTTCTGGGATTCTGTCAGGGGGTTTAGGTTGGCAGTCTGGATATATTGTTCCATGTCTTCGATATGTGACGGCGTGTCTAATTGTTCTAGATTGTAAAGTCTTGCATAAAAGTCTCTAAAACTGTCCGCTATTTCCTTACTGTCATGGGTATCAGCAAAGTTAGTTTTTATTTCATTTTTTCATCAAATTTTATATTATTTTTCTATAGTAAATTATAAGATATCATGAAAATAATGGTATCTTTAGAAAGTCCATTTAATGGTGAGAAAAACGGTATATAATATGTGTGGGTACAGTAAATAAGTAAGAGGAAAATTACAGCACTGCAGAAATGCAAAAATAGCCTTAGTCCCAGACGGTCAACAAATGGAAAAGTGGTCTGGTCACGAAGGGGTTAAAGTTAAAAAATATTCACACATTTCAAGCAGATCTGCACTTGCTCACCGATCCAGCAAAAATACCACTATGTTTATTCTTTGTGGCTGATAGAGAGAACTCTGAAAGCTTATTGGTTGGTAGAGACGAACCTCTATAAGCAGGACAAGAAAAAAAAGTTGATTTCTCCTACATGAAGATCAATATTAAAAAGAAAAACCCTAATACATTATAAAAGGTCATTATTTAAATAGATACATTTATTGCATAATGTCTCTTTAAATAGTCAACATAAAAAGATCATAATGGACTTCAAGGAATATGATTAAGGATGTATAAGAAAAATACTCACTATATCACAATTAAAAAAATGAGAGGAAAGAGTGGAAGTAAATACAGGTGCATATGGTGTCTGGTTTAAAACAATCTTCTGTCTAATGGAATCAATTTTGTCTTTGAAGCATATGGAATGGGTTAGGACACTGAAAGCAAAATGGTTTCTTGTTATCCGTGAGCAGAGTATTAAACATGGCAAAGATGTTTATTGTATTAGAAAACAACCAAAGTATGTTTGAATTCCCTATTGAATGTACTGATTATGTTGTTTTTGGAGCGTATTGCCTTAACTCCTCATTAACCAGAGAGGCAGATACAAACTATTACCATTTAAAGGGACATAAAACAAAAAAAAAATCATTCATAATTCAGATAGAACATACAATTTTTAAACAGTTTTCCAATGTACGTCTATTAAAAAACATTGTTTTCTTGTTAGCCATTGTTGAAAAGCAGGCAATTACGTTCAGGAGTGTGCAGCAGTTTTTCAACAATGTTATGCAAGAGCACTAGTTGGCAGAACTATTTTCTGCAGTGCTTTAGGCATGTACATGCATGTTCAACAAAGAATAACATGAGGATGAACCAAATTTTATAATAGAAGTACATTTGAAACTTGTATTTTCTATTTGAATCAAGAATGTTGGGTTTCATGTCCCTTTAAAGATTATGCTGTTTGAGAGTTGATTTCTTTAACCTCTCAGCTACCATAGGGGGATGCAAAACATTGTGCTTTAAAACATTATTTGGCAGTCAATGAGTTAAGTCTAGTTCAAAACAGCAGACACACAAGTTTGTCAATATAAAACTTAATTTGTGCAGCCTGGGTGACGAAAGCAAAGACAATAGGAAGGAAATTGTGAAGGTCTTTATGTGTGACACAGATAAATGACTGCAAATGGAAGGAAGTCATTTTAGAAACCATTTATATAGGGCAAGTACGATAAATCTTAGGTCATATTGTGCAGTAAATTCCAAGGCCAATTATAAGGATTTTTTTCCGGCTACACAGTCCAGTATGGTGTTAAACTGCCAATTACAAGAGTATTTACCATATACTTCATTTTATTTACAATCTATAATTGCAAAGGATTCTAAGTCAAACCCTTAAAGTTTTTTTTTTAAATATATAAATGGCAAAAAATCTAAGAAGAAAATATTAGTACTTTCAAATGTGTGAAGGTTAGCATTATTAACAGTCACAGGGAGAAGGCTGAGGTACTAAACTCCTTCTTTGAAACAAACTAGAACATACAAACTCATACCATTAACTGGGTTATCGCTAGAGGATATCAGGGAAAAAAACTTGACAATATTAAGATAAATGAAACTCCAGTCCCAGATGGAATGCACCCAAGGGTTTTACAGAAACTTAGCAGTGTTATAGCCAAACCTCTACTCTTTATTTTTCAAGACTCATTATCCTCAGGCATAGTACCCCAAGACTGGCACCACTTTTGAAAAAGGGAAACAGGGCTGATCCAGGAAGCTATAGACCAGTTAGTCTGACATTGATAGTGGGGAAAATACTTGAAGGAATATATTGATGAGTATATTCGTGTTAACAAGATTATGAGTTAAAATCAGCATGGTTTTATAAGAAATAGATCATGTTAAACTAATCTAACTAGATTATACGAGGAAGGAAGTAAAAATATAGATAAAGGGGTATCAGTTGATGTTATATACTTGAATTTTGCAAAGGCATTTTAACAGTGCCGCTAAAATAAATGGAAGGCTGCACCACAGAGTGAAAATCGATAAAGAATAATACTTTATTGGAAGTCCATATAATCACTTAGACCGACATGAAGGCTGCAAATAGTCTGACACGTTTTGCGCCCCCTAGTGGCACTTAAAGTGAATGTCAATTTAGATGAATCGGTTTTAATCCTGACAGCCGCTGCAGCGCTTCCTCCGCCCGCTGCAAGCCCTCTTCGTGGGTCCAAAATGACGAATCCGGCTTCCTGCCTCAGGCCATGATTTCCCCGGGGGGAAGCCATGATTGGAGGAAGCCGGATTCGTCATTTCTGACGTATGAAGAGGATTCCGACGTCCGGGGGAATCGCTGGAGCGGCTGTGAAGATTAAAAGGTAAGTATTTGAAGAAAACAAGTGAAATGTAAATTTTGATAAATTAAAGTGCCCCTGTTTTTAATAGGGTTAATAAAAACTGGGCATCGATTCATCTAAATTGATATTCACTTTAATCATAGACTACTAAGGTGAGCAACAAATCCCCTTATATAGGGTAAAAGTATAAACCTATTAATCAAAAGGGCAGCACATGTGAAAACACATAAAAACATCAAATTTTAACACACAGTATATACCTATATTTTCTTTTGTTCCCCACAATGATACAGAACAGAAGTACAGAGAGTAAACTAGAAGTAATCATGTACTATAAACAATAGTATTGACTTTGACCAGCTTGAAAAAAACTACAACTAAACTCATTAATATTGAAATGGTATAGATACCGTTCTATACAAAATAGCTGATGTCCCATTCTAAATTCAAACCAAGGGGTGACCTGGTCCTTAATATAAAGATCCAGTACAACTCCTTTTTATCCAGAATTTTATATTTATTCCCTCCCCTTAGTGGATATTTGCTATATCAATCGCTTTAATTAATTTAAAATTCCTTATGTGAGTAATGTGTACATTATTGAAATGTTTCACCACTGTCGAATCAACCCTATAATTTTTCACATCATTAAAATGCTCATGCGCACGAACATGTAAGGGTTTAGTCATTTTTCCAACATACTGGCAGTGGCAAAACTTACATTCCAATAAATAAACCACGAATGTTGCAGTTTGTATAGAAATCAATCATATATACCTGTTGATCAACTGTTGCTCTAAATTATTTTTCTGTATCTATCATATAACAAGTGAGATACAGTAAAAATATTTTAGATCAACAGGTAGGGCGTGAAACGCGTCAGCCTGTTTGCAGTCTCCATGTCTGTCTAAGTGATTATATGGACTTCCAATAAAGTGTTATTCTTTGTCGATTTTTACTCTGTGGTGCAGCCTTTCATTTTATTTTAGCTGTACTGGTTTGAGCAGAGAGGTTCCTGCTCGTTCTGAGACTCGCACCCTGCCTGTCAGTGCAGACGAAGATGACAAATTATGTCATTCCCCTGTGCTGAGCGACCAGCGTTTTCCTGCCTATGGACTGGAGTGGCTGTTTTGTGTATGGGTAAGCAAGATTTGAGAGGGCCACATGAAAGATTAATGTACAAAATTAAGAAACTGGGAATAGCTGTGTAGTGTAGTGTTATGTTCAGTAGTTCTAATTTAGATATATTCACTAGAAAGTTTGAGAGTTTGTTTGAAGGTTTTTTAATTCTCCAAGTAAATGTGGTATATCTATTTTGGGGTTTGAAAGGGTGAATAAGATGTCATCTGCAAATAGTAAGTTAAGATAGCGGTTTGTTTGATTTTGAATTCCATCTATGTTTATGTTCTGTCTAACTTGTGCTGCGAGGGTTTCTATGACACAGTTGAAAAAAAAGTAGGGAAAGGGGGAATAATTGGGAGAGAATTTCATTCAATAGTATTTTTGCGCTTAGTTGTGAATATAGGGAAACAATTCAGTGTAAAATGATTTCCCCAAATCCCATTTGAGCCAAGGTGAGTTTTAGAAAGTCCCAGGCAACATGGTCAAATCATGCCTTTTCTGCATCAGTGGAAAGCAGAATGAGAGGGATGTTATGTTCTTGTGCATAATGTATCAAATGTAAGGCCCTGATGTGTTTTCTTTCGTTTCCCTCTTTGGTACGAATCCCACCTGGTCTTTATGGATCAGGTCTGGGAATAATTTATTTATCCTATTTGCTATAATTTTTGCGTACATTTTTAGGTCCGAATTTAACAGCTATGTGGGGCAAAAATTTGTAATCCTATCTATACTGAAAGTTTCTATGCTTTGCTACTTTCCCATGACATTTTTTTGTTGAAGAGATACATAGGTAGATGGCTGGAGTATTACCTGGAAGGAAATAGTGCTCTTACAAATGGATAGCATTCTTGTAAAACTGTTGCCATATAGTGTTCCAGACACGTGCATGCTCCTGAGCTTACGTCCCTGCTTTTAAACAAAAGATACCGAGAAAAGGAAGTAAATATGATAATAGATAATAGAAGTACATTGGAAAGTTGTTTAAAATTGCATGCTTTATCTGAAATACAAAAGAAAAATGTGGGGATTCATGTCCCTTTAAGTATATGCCATAGAAAAGCTGTGTAAACATGCACAGCAGAATAAATTACATTGCCAGTGGCAGGGCCTTCTTTAATATTGACTGGACCCTGGGCAAACATTTTCTTGGGGCCCCCCCATGCAATTTCGCTCTCCACCACAACATCCCAAAAAACAACTAAATCAATTTATTTTAGCTGGGCTAATCATTAAAAAACAACAAAAAAAAAATTGAAATGTGTGAATCTGGACCTAAGCAGTACTAATAAATAAATAAATATATAAATTCCTCCATTCTGGATTAATTTAATATGCTTTTGAATGTGAGGTTAGCTGGTTAAAGAGATTTAGGGCAAAGCAAGGTAAAGACTGAGGAGGAAGCATGGAGGTGCAGACAAATATAAGTTTACTGACTGGAACAGCAGAACTACTATGGGAAGCTGTAAAATCTTAGACATAGAGAAATAAAAACTATAAAAATAAACCTTACCTTAATGTGTGAACTATCAGTATTACACTATACATCAGTAACAGCAGCACATGAGAGGGAACAAGATCCCTCTCATCCTGCACTAGACAATGCTGCATGGGGAGGGGCATGTGTACACTCACTTATTCTTCCCACTGAAACCTTTCTACAAAGCACTGTTCCCCTAACATACTTCAGTTAGTTGATCTTAGAGCCACAGCAGAAAGAGCAGGGCTAAGGGGACCAGCAGACAGGATGCTGTCTGCCCAAGGCTGCATGGATACAGTGTGAGATGAGTCACACAGCCTCAAGACTGAAGAGAGCAGTGTATGCAGCTGCACAGATGCTCAAATCCTCACGTGCCTGCCGCTCCAGCTTTCTGCTGCATGCGCCTATAGTCAGCCTTACCCAGAAACAATCCCCACCACCAGAGCAGGTACCTGGTAACAGTGGTAACCCCAGCAGGACCTTTTCTGATGCAGTGGGAATGGCTGGATGCCGAGTTAGGGCTTAGCATTCAGTGCTGCACAGTGCACATCTAAAACAGCACAGGGCAATAGCTTGGCATGTCACATGACACCGGCACGGTCTGGCACAGTTTCTCACAAATAAATATAAGCAGAGAACTGTGACTGTGACAATATTAGGACTGACTGTGTGTGTCCCCCATGTCACATGACATCAGCAGTCTGGCATGAACTAAATTCTTGGGCCCCTCAACAAAGACTGGGCCCTGAGCAGCTGCCCCTTTTGCCCTGTGTTAAAGACGGCCCTGCCCAATAGGAGAGATAAGTAGGAAAGGTCTACATTACAAGTGGCGCACTAATGTTTGCGATGAGCAATATTAGATTTTTATTTTTAAATATATATTTCTATATATATAAATATGTTAATGTTCATGTAAAATATCACCTAGATTATGAGTCTTGCGTCATGAGCTATGCGGTGCTAAAGTGCAGGTTTTTTTCACCACTCACTTACCTACAGCGCTGGTATTACAGGTTTTTACAAACCCGCCGTTAACAGGCAAGAAGTGAGCGTAGAGCAAAATTGTGCTCCATACCGCATTCCAATACCAGCGCTGCTTAAGTGAGCGGTGAGCTGGATTTACGTGCTTGTGCACGATTTCCCCATAGACATCAATGGGGAGAGCCGGCTGAGAAAAAGCAGCGTAAAACTCAGTAACGCAGCCCCATTTTTTCCTATGGGGAAACTAAAGTTATGTTTACACCTAACACCCTAACATGAACCCTGAGTCTAAACACCCCTAATCTTACACTTATTAACCTCTAATCTGCCGCCCCCGACATCGCCGACACCTGCATTATACTTATTAACCCCTAATCTGCCACTCCGGACATCGCCGCCACCTACATTATACTTATTAACTCCTAATCTGCTGCCCCCAACATCGCTGACACCTACATTATATTTATTAACCCCTAATATCCCTAGCCCAATGTCGCCACAACCTACCTGCATTTATTAACCCCTAATCTGCCGCCCCAATGTCGCCACCACTATATTATATGTATTAACACCTAAATCTAAGTCTAACCCTAACAGCCCCTAACTTAAATATAATTTAAATAAATCTAAATAAAATTAAGATCATTACCTAAATTATTCCTATTTAAAACTAAATACTTACCAATAAAATAAAATAAACCCTAAGCTAGCTACAATATAACTAATAGTTACATTGTAGCTAGTTTAGGGTTTATTTTTATTTTACAGGCAAGTTTGTATTTATTTTAACTAGGTAGAATAGTTACTAAATAGTTATTAACTATTTAATAACTACCTAGCTAAAATAAATACAAATTTACCTGTAAAATAAACCCTAAGCTAGCGCGGCGGTTTAGGGGTTAATATGTTTATTATAGTGGCGGCGAAGTTGGGGCGGCAGATTAGGGGTTAATAAGTGTAGGTAGGTGGCGGCGACATTGGGGGCAGCAGATTAGGGGTTACTAAATATAATGTAGGTGTCAGCGATGTTGGGGGCAGCAGATTAGGGGTTCATAAATATAATGTAGGTGGCAGCGGTGTCCGGAGAGGCAGATTAGGGGTTAATAAATATAATGCAGGTGTCGGCGATGTCGGGGAAAGCTGATTAGAGTTAATAAGTGTAAGATTAGGGGTGTTTAGACTCGGGGTTCATGTTAGGGTGTTAGGTGTAGACATAACTTTTGTTTCCCCATAGGAATCAATGGGGCTGCGTTAAGGAGTTTTACACTGCTTTTTTGCAGGTGTTAGACTTTTTCTCAGCCAGCTCTCCCCGTTGATTCCTATGGGGAAATCATGCACGAGCACATACGACCAGCTCACCGCTGACTTAAGCAGGGTTGGTATTGGAGTGCGGTAACAAGCAAAATTTTGCTCAACGCTCACTTCTTGCCTTTTAACACCGGGTTCCTGAAAACTCGTAATACCAGCGCTGCATGTAAGTGAGCGGTGAGGGAAAACTGCTCGTTAGCACCGCAATGCAAAACTTGTAATCCAGGTGAAAGTGTTTTCAATATTGTACAGGGTGCTTAAAAATAATTATCGAGATGCATTTGCAGCTTTTGAAAATTTGCAGTTCACACTTACAAGAGTGAGTCTGCAACCACAAATTTAAGAAGCAGTCTCTGATTCTTATCCTAGGTGGCAGAGATAAATCACTTCAAACTCGCTTGTTCGGGATGATTGGCAGGCTCTGCTCCCATCTAATTGGTTTCGCAAAAGCAGGGGGTAAGACTTAATAGAGCTTTTCTGTAGTCTTATATTTTTCCAAGTGGCAGTTGCAGGAGAGGTTCTCTGCTTGAGAACTTGCCCACCTACAACTTGATAAATGTTACTGTTAGACCTGCTAGTATCAGTCTAGGTATATTGGTCAAAAACAAAAAAGAGCTCATCCTGCCTCCAGGTTCATGCATTTTATATATTATCACAACTGTTTGTTTCATTATGCAGAGCTACCACTGATTTACTATATTGTGCATTATAGTTATAATATATCAGATTAACAGTCAGGATTTTTATGTGATAACCCAAATCTGTTTTCTCTATGATTATAGATAAAATAGTTATCTATAGCTACTTAACACATCACTAGAACATTTTGTAAAGAAACAGTAATGGTAGGTTATATAATTTCTTGGGGGGGGGGGGGCAAAATGTGTCTTTGTATATTATCTTTATAGCCAAAAATCCTATCACCAGCCCAAGTATAGTGGGTTTTGGATTCACAGCTATGTAAACACAGATAATAAATAAATAAATAAATAAATATATATATATATATACTGTATATATATATATATATATATATATATATATATATGAAATTTACGGAGCCTGCAAGTGTCATCATGGAAAAAAAATGTAAGTCGTTCCTATGATACAATACATCTTCCTTACTATGTAGTACATTGGGGTCGATTTGCTATGCTGCAAATGCAGCTGTTTCCGTGCGAACCTTCAGGTTCACCGTAATCAAAAGTTACGAAGCAGCGGTCGTAAGACCGCTGCTCCCTAACTCATCCGCCACCTCTGAGGTGGCGGACAGCAATCATCCAAATCAAACCCTTTCTACATCTAGGGGTAGATTTATTAAGCAGCGGATGCTGCAATCTACTTCCGAAGTTTCCGGCTTGCTGGAAACAGAAGTTAAGAAGTAGCGGTCATAAGTTCCTCCTTTTACGTAGGCACCATGTGACCCATCACAGTTTCCTTTTATTACTTAGGCTCTGTGTGACCTGTAGCAGCCATGTGACTTGTAGATGGCGAATGTCTTTAACTGGCTGACATTTTTTTATTACTTGTAGCAGGTCGCCATGTTTTTGTTATGTTAGGCATGTGTAGCCTTTTCATGTCATTACCAGCAGACGGTGCTTAGGTAGGGGCTTGTGTTTTCACGGGCTATGCAGACGTTTTTTTGTTTCTGGGCCATTTGGATTTCCACAAGTGGGTATATTTTAAAACAGCTGAGACATACAGGTTTCTCCACATGTATGTCTGGGGCGTTTTAAAATAAAAAATAACAAATGGCCCAGAGAAAAAGCCACACACACAGCCCACGAAAATACGAGACCCTTGTCTAGACACCACTGAATGGTAACGGCACGTAGAGCATAGAGCGAACAATTAAAAAAAAAATACAATTTACTTTTTATTATTAAATGTTCTTTTCTTGGTAAACTTGGCACCCCTTGTTTACAATTAGTTCTCTTCCATGAGATCAGAGCTAGATAGCATACCTGCCAACATTTATGACTGTTTCTAAAGGACTCGGGCTGCTTTGAGAGGGCTGAGTAATGGATACATAGTGGGCAGGATTGCAGGCGTGTCAGTTTGGGCAGTCCATTGATGTTGGTAGTATAGTCTCTTAAAACCAGGCCAATCTAGGCTCTGGACAGGCAGCAGGCAAGACATCTCAACCTTTGGATGTCTATAGAATGCAGGGCAGTTGGAAGATATGCAGGCTTAGGAGCATGTATATGTTTGGAGCACTATACGGAAGCTTTGCTTGCAACAATCTTTCTGAGCCATGCACACACTCCTGTGCCAATCTCAGCATGCTTTCAAGGAAATGAGCTCAGCTTCAACAAATACAAAGAGGAAGAAATAAATCTGAGAATAGAAATAAACTTGAAGATTATTTTAAGTATTGCACTTTGTATCTGAATCATAACAATTCTTTTCTATCTTCTATGTCTCTTCCATAGGTTAAAAAAACCACTGGCAAATGTAACATACACTGTGCTGCACATTCTATCTCACACACACAAACATTCATACACTGAGTTGTATGCACACATTGTGCTGCACTTTCTGCTTTATACACACTTTTCCATCTGATATCTAATTTGGATAACATCCAGCTTAAATTTTAATAACATCACAATGTGATACAAGGTCACAATCTCTGAAATAAAAATTGCCACTCGTTGATTATTGCACTTTCTTGTAGCAGGAGGCTGAGATAAGAGCTAAATAATTCACACTGATGAGGTGAGAACGGCTCTGCTAAATCAATATAAAAACTCCGCTTTTACACACTCTGTGTTTACATTTTCTCCAAGAATATTAACCCTCTCACTAGGGGATACTCTTGCTGGAAATTAGAAAATGTGCAGTCTATACAAGAGCTATGTTTTGTTTGCTGTCTGGTTGTGTATGGAGTCATGTTGTGAATGTACAGATACAGTATTCATTGTCTCCTACCATGCTGAGACTATGATAATAACCTTTTTCATGTCAGTTCACCTATTACCTGAAGTGTTTTTATCAGATATTTATTATTATTATTATTATTCTTTATTTAAAAAGCTCCAACATATTCCGCAGTGCTGTCCATGGGTACAATTTGCTTAAATACAACAATGATACAAAACTTAAAAGAGACAACACAAAATTACACAAACACATAGGAGGAGTTAAGGGCCCTGTTCCCATGGGAATTTACAATCTAGAAGGGTAGGAGGGTGAGAAACAGGAAGGGATGTCTGCAATGGTGAGAATGATGCTAATACAGAGTTAGATGAGGGCAATTATTTTTGAATCCATAAATGTTGATAAGTTTACCCAATGAAGAAGTATAAATGGAGAGGTGAAGAGGACCCAGGACATAATTTTGAGGTTCTCCAACAGACAGAGGCATTGAAGAGGAGGAGTCACCAGCAAAGGACACAGAAAATGACCTGTGAGAAAGATAAGAGTGGACTCAAGAGAGAGCCGTGTCACAGAGACCAAGAGAGCTAAGGGTCTGTAGGAGGGGCTGTGTGGAAGGCAGCTGAGAGGTCAAGTGAGATGAGTATAGAGTAGTTGTCATTGCATTTAGCAGAAAGAAGATCGTTAGTAACCTTGGTGAGGGCAGTTTCAGTTGAGTGTTGGGGGTGGAATTTATCATTTTTTGGCACCTTTGGAGAAACCAAAGTTCTCCTACAAATATGCACATTATAGTTCTCCATAGGTACTGAGGAGAATAGCATTAGCAATCATTATATCTTTGAACTTGTGTCGTGTTCACGTCTATTTCTAATGGAGTACTTTCTGGTTCTAGCAGGTCTATCTTTGGTAAGGCACCAGGAAAGGCCTGAAAATGAAGGAAATATGCGCCTGCAAAAGCTAAAAATACAGGGACAAAATATAGAACACACATATGCCAAATTGCTCCACAAAGAAGGAAAATTCCATTAACAATTTGAATGAATTATGGTTAAAAAGGGTCATTATTATAACAAAGTTAAATTAAAAATGTCTTACCAATAAAAATTTGCCCCATGTAAAATGCAAATGTAATGGATTAACTGAAGACGGCAAAAAATACTACATAAAAAAACCATAAGGTTGAAACGATTATTAAGGAGAACTTTCTTTTTTTGCATAGAGAAATTCATCATCATTTGCCCCAGCTTGCCTTTCAAACAGTGCAAATTAATACAGTGGGACAAAAAAAGTGTTTAGTCGGCCACCACCAATCGTGCAAGTTCTCCCACTTAAGAAGATGAGAGAGGCCTGTAATTTTCATCATAGGTATACCTCAACTATGAGAGACAAAATGTGGAAAAAAATCCAGACAATCACATTGTCTGATTTGGAAAGAATTTATTTGCATATTATGGTGGAAAATAAGTATTTGGTCACCTACAAACAAGCAAGATTTCTGGCTCTCACAGGCCTGTATCTTTTACTTTAAGAGGCTCCTCTGTCCTCCACTCATTACCTGTATTAATGACACCTGTTTGAACTTGTTATCAGTATAAAAGACACCTGTCCACAACCTCAAACAGTCACACTCCAAACTCCACTATGGTGAAGACCAAAGAGCTGTCGGACACCAGAAACAAAATTGTAGACCTGCACCAGGCTGGGAAGACTGGATCTGCAATAGGCAAGCAGCTTGGTGTGAAGAAATCAACTGTGGGAGCAATAATTAGAAAATGGAAGACATACAAGACCCACTGATAATCTCCCTCGATCTGGGGCTCCACGCAAGATCTCACCCCGTGGGGTCAAAATGATCACAAGAACGGTGAGCAAACATCCCAGAACCACACGGGGGGACCTAGTGAATGACCTTCAGAGAGCTGGGACCAACGTAACAAAGGCTACCATCAGTAACCCACTGCGCCGCCAGGGACTCAGATCCTGCAGTGCCAGACGTGTCCCCCTGCTTAAGCCAGTACAAGTCCGGGCCCGTCTGAACTATGCTAGAGAGCATTTGGATGATCCAGAAGCGGATTGGGAGAATGTCATATGGTCAGATGAAACCAAAGTAGAACTGTTTGGTAGAAATGCAACTCGTCGTGTTTGGAGGAGAGAGAATGCTGAGTTGCAACCAAAGAACACCACACCTACTGTGAAGCATGGGGGTGGCAACATCATGCTCTGGGGCTGTTTCTCTGCAAAGGGAACAGGACGACTGATCCCTGTACATGAAAGAATGAATTGGGCCATGTATCGTGAGATTTTGAGTGCAAACCTCCTTCCATCAGCAAGGGCATTGAAGATGAAATGTGGCTGGGTCTTTCAGCATGACAATGATCCCAAACACACCGCCCGGGCAATGAAGGAGTGGCTTCGTAAGAAGCATTTCAAGGTCCTGGAGTGGCTTAGCCAGTCTCCAGATCTCAACCCCATAGAAAACCTTTGGAGGGAGTTGAAAGTCTGTGTTGCCCAGCGACAGCCCCAAAACATCACTGCTCTAGAGGAGATCTGCATGCAGGAATGGGCCAACATACCAGCAACAGTGTGTGACAACCTTGTGAAGACTTACAGAAAACGTTTGACCTCTGTCATTGCCAACAAAGGACATATAAGAAAGTATTGAGATAAACTTTTGATATTGACCAAATACTTATTTTCCACCATAATTTGCAAATAAATTCTTTCCAAATCAGACAATGTGATTGTCTGGATTTGTTTCCACATTTTGTCTCTCATAGTTGAGGTATACCTATAATGAAAATTACAGGCCTCTCTCATCTTCTTAAGTGGGAGAACTTGCACAATTGGTGGCTGACTAAATACTTTTTTTGCCCCACTGTGTGTATATATATATATATATATATATATATATGTATATATATATATATATGTGTGTGTGTGTGTGTTTATATGTGCTTACAGACAAATATACACATATAAACACATTAAAAACTTATGTGTGTGTATATATATTATATGTGTGTGTGTGTGTGCAAAAACAGCAAATAGCTGAAACAAAAAAAGAGGATCAATATGTAGATTGAATGTAGTGTGAACCTGTGTAGATATGATGCACTGTTGCATTTATTTCAGAGTCATGCAATTAGCACTATGTTATCTCCCACTTGTGGTTGATTTTCTCTGCTTTCTGGTTTGTGTCAGGGGAATATATATATTGCAATTTACTTGCTACTAATTATATAGAATAAACACAATAGCTGATCGCGGGAGGGAGTTAATGAAGCTGTTTTAATTGAAGCCAGTGTAGTTTCTTTAAAGCTTTTGGTGTAGAGTGCACTTCCTCTTTCCTTAGATTACTGAATTTATAGGGATCTGAAAATGTAGTGGGGTATATATTTGGAGTATTGTTGCAACCAAGTAGAAGAAATGCAAGAGAGATAATAATAGTGTTCAGATCTATAAGGTTTGAAATTATCCTTTTGATCCATAATATCTTCAGCATTGTGAAGAATTCTTATTTAGAATCTCTCCAAAATGTGTGTTTGAGAAGAGGGACCTGTCAATTTCTGGTTGAGAGAGCTAAATTCTTTAAGAGTTCTGTTCTCTTTGTATTCAATTAAAGCAAACTGGCAATAATACAGTCTTTTTTACCCTAAAGTCAAAATTAAACTTAAATAGGTTGGATAGACCATGCCATTTTAAACAAATTGCCAATGTGCTTATATTCTCAATTTTGCTTAGTTCTCTTTGTTGGAGAGCAATCCACTCGCCTAGATTTGGAGTTTTGCGTTAGAAGGGGTGCGTTAGCTATGCGTGCTTTTTTCTGGCCGCACCTTTTAAATACCGCTGGTATTTAGAGTTCACAGAATGACTGGGTTTTCAGTGCGTTAGGCTCCAAAAAGGGAGCGTAGAGCATAATTTACCGCCACTGCAACTCTCAATACCAGCGGTGCTTACGGACGCGGCGAGCTTCAAAAACGTGCTCGTGCACGATTCCCCCATAGAAAACAATGGGGCATTTTGAGCCGAAAAAAAACCTAACACCTGCAAAAAAGCAGCGTTCAGCTCCTAACGCAGCCCCATTGTTTCCTATGGGGAAACACTTCCTAAGTCTGCACCTAACACCCTAACATGTACCCCGAGTCTAAACACCCCTAACCTTACACTTATTAACCCCTAATCTGCCGCCCCCGCTATCGCTGACCCCTGCATATTATTTTTAACCCCTAATCTGCCGCCCCTGCTATCGCTGACCCCTGCATATTATTATTAACCCCTAATCTGCTGCTCCGTACACCGCCGCAACCTACGTTATCCCTATGTACCCCTAATCTGCTGCCCCTAACACCGCCGACCCCTATATTATATTTATTAACCCCTAATCTGCCCCCCACAACATCGCTGCCAGCTACCTACAATAATTAACCCCTAATCTTCCGGCCGGACCTCACCGCTACTATAATAAATGTATTAACCCCTAATCCGCCTCACTCCCGCCTCAATAACCCTATAATAAATATTATTAACCCCTAATCTGTCCTCCCTAACATCGCCGACACCTAACTTCAATTATTAACCCCTAATCTGCCGACCGGACCTCACCGCTACTATAATAAATGTATTAACCCCTAAAGCTAATTCTAACCCTAACCCTAACACCCCCCTAAGTTACATATAATTTAAATCTAATGAAATAAATTAAATCTTATTAATTAAATTATTCCTATTTAAAGCTAAATACTTACCTGTAAAATAAACCCTAATATAGCTACAATATAACGAATAATTATATTGTAGCTATTTTAGGATTTATATTTATTTTACAGGCAACTTTGTATTTATTTTAACCAGGTACAATAGCTATTAAATAGTTATTTACTATTTAATAGCTACCTAGTTAAAATAATTACAAAATTACCTGTAAAATAAATCCTAACCTAAGTTACAATTAAACCTAACACTACACTATCAATAAATTAATTAAATACAATACCTACAAATAAATACAATTAAATAAACTAACTAAAGTACAAAAAATAAAAAAGAACTAAGTTACAAAAAATATTTACAAACATTAGAAAAATATTACAACAATTTTAAACTAATTACACCTACTCTAAGCCCCCTAATAAAATAACAAAGCCCCCCAAAATAAAAAAATGCCCTACCCTATTCTAAATTAAAAAAGTTCAAAGCTCTTTTACCTTACCAGCCCTGAAAAGGGCCATTTGCGGGGCATGCCCCAAAGAATTCAGCTTTTTTGCCTGTAAAAAAAAACCATACAATACCCCCCCCCAACATTACAACCCACCACCTACATACCCCTAATCTAACCCAAACCCCCCTTAAATAAACCTAACACTAAGCCCCTGAAGATCTTCCTACCTTATCTTCACCACGCCGGGTTCACCGATCCGTCCACCGAAGTCTTGATCCAAGCCTCCGAAGTCTTGATCCAAGCCCAAGCGGGGGCTGAAGAGTGACGTCCATCCTCCGGCTGAAGTCTTGATCCAAGCGGCAAATGAAGAAGTCCATCTTCGGGCAGAAATCTTCATCCTATCCGGGCAGAAGAGAAGATCCGGACCGGCAAACATCTTCATCCAAGCCGCATCTTCTATGTTGTTCCATCCGATGACGAGCGGCTGATCTTGAAGACCTCCGGCGCGGATCCATCCTCTTCGTTCGACGTCCAACTGAAGAATGAAGGTTCCTTTAAGGGACGTCATCCAAGATGGCGTCCCTCGAATTCCGATTGGCTGATAGGATTCTATCAGCCAATCGGAATTAAGGTAGGAAAATTCTGATTGGCTGATGGAATCAGCCAATCAGATTCAAGTTCAATCCGATTGGCTGATTGGATCAGCCAATCAGATTGAGCTTGCATTCTATTGGCTGATCAGAACAGCCAATAGAATGCAAGCTCAATCTGATTGGCTGATCCAATCAGCCAATCGGATTGAACTTGAATCTGATTGGCTGATTCCATCAGCCAATCAGAATGTTCCTACCTTAATTCGGATTGGCTGATAGAATCCTATCAGCCAATCGGAATTCGAGGGACGCCATCTTGGATGACGTCCCTTAAAGGAACCTTCTTTCTTCAGTTGGACGTCGAACGAAGAGGATGGATCCGCGCCGGAGGTCTTCAAGATCAGCCGCTCGTCATCGGATGGAACAACATAGAAGATGCGGCTTGGATGAAGATGTTTGCCGGTCCGGATCTTCTCTTCTGCCCGGATAGGATGAAGGTTTCTTTTTTTGCCGCTTGGATCCAGACTTCAGCCGGAGGATGGACGTCACTCTTCAGCCCCCGCTTGGGCTTGGATCAAGACTTCGGAGGCTTGGATCAAGACTTCGGTGGACGGATCGGTGATCCTGGCGTGGTGAAGATAAGGTAGGAAGATCTTCAGGGGCTTAGTGTTAGGTTTATTTAAGGGGGGTTTGGGTTAGATTAGGGGTATGTGGGTGGTGGGTTGTAATGTTGGGGGGGTATTGTATGTTTTTTTTTTACAGGCAAAAGAGCTGAATTCTTTGGGGCATGCCCAGCAAATGGCCCTTTTCGGGGCTGGTAAGGTAAAAGAGCTTTGAACTTTTTTAATTTAGAATAGGGTAGGGCATTTTTTTTATTTTGGGGGGCTTTGTTATTTTATTATGGGGCTTAGAGTAGGTGTAATTAGTTTAAAATTGTTGTAATATTTTTCTAATGTTTGTAAATATTTTTTTATTTTTTGTACTTTAGTTAGTTTATTTAATTGTATTTATTTGTAGGTATTGTATTTAATTAATTTATTGATAGTGTAGTGTTAGGTTTAATTGTAACTTAGGTTAGGATTTATTTTACAGGTAATTTTGTAATTATTTTAACTAGGTAGCTATTAAATAGTAAATAACTATTTAATAGCTATTGTACCTGGTTAAAATAAATAAAAAGTTGCCTGTAAAATAAATATAAATCCTAAAATAGCTACAATATAATTATTCGTTATATTGTAGCTATATTAGGGTTTATTTTACAGGTAAGTATTTATCTTTAAATAGGAATAATTTATTTAATAAGAGTTAATTTTTTTCGTTAGATTTAAATTATATTTAACTTAGGGGGGTGTTAGTGTTAGGGTTAGACTTAGCTTTAGGGGTTAATACATTTATTAGAGTAGCAGTGAGGTCCGGTCGGCAGATTAGGGGTTAATAATTGAAGTTAGGTGTCGGCGATGTTAGGGAGGGCAGATTAGGGGTTAATACTATTTCTTATAGGGTTATTGAGGCGGGAGTGAGGCGGATTAGGGGTTAATAACTTTATTATAGTAGCGGTGAGGTCTGGTCGGCAAATTAGGGGTTAATTATTGTAGGTAGCTGGCGGCGACGTTGTGGGGGGCAGATTAGGGGTTAATAAATATAATATAGGGGTCGGCGGTGTTAGGGGCAGCAGATTAGGGGTACATAAGTATAACGTAGGTGGCGGCGGTGTGCGGTCGGCAGATTAGGGGTTAAAAAAATTTAATAGAGTGGCGGCGATGTGGGGGGACCTCGGTTTAGGGGTACATAGGTAGTTTATGGGTGTTAGTGTACTTTAGAGCACAGTAGTTAAGAGCTTTATGAACCGGCGTTAGCCCAGAAAGCTCTTAACTACTGAATTTTTTCTGCGTCTGGAGTTTTGTTGTTAGATTTCTAACGCTCACTTCAGCCACGACTCTAAATACCGGCGTTAGAAAGATCCCATTGAAAAGATAGGATAGGCAAATGGCATAGGGGGATCTGCGGTATGGAAAAGTCGCGGCTGCAAAGTGAGCGTTAGACCCTTTCCTGACTGACTCCAAATACCAGCGGGCGGTAAAAACCAGCGTTAGGAGCCTCTAACGCTGGTTTTGACGGCTAACGCAAAACTCCAAATCTAGGCCACTGTTAGCTGAGGAGTGTTCACATGTCTTTAGTCATCTACCAGCAGTGTTTGCCACAGTGTTTATAGTAATGTTATACATTCTTGAAAATACTGCTGACATAGGCTGCTAAAGACACATGCAAACTTCTAAACTCCTATCAGCCCACTTTGCTTTACTCTTCCACAAAGGATAACAAGAGTACAAAGCTAATTTGATAAAAGAAGTACATTAGAAAATTGTTTAAAATTGCATGTTATATCTGAATCATGAACATTTAATTTTTACTTTACTGTCCCTTTTACATAGAACAATGGCACTCACATTTACATGTGAATTTTTGATGCTCCTAGCGACATTACCATGTCATGACCATACAAATGCAATTGCAGTCTGTATAACTTCAATATTAGTAAAGGATGGCACACAATTTGAGGATCTCCACAGTTTAGTTGTCATGGTTCTAGCTTCCATGTAAGCCATGATTACTGTCTGAATTTGGTCTGTCAGGAAGAAATACATAAAAATACAATTAAATGCAACACCAAGTACCCCAGCTACTGCACTTTCTGGGTAAATGATCATGAAGTTGTCAAAGGCAGCCTATTAGTAATGATTGATCAGTCCCACATTATATATGTAATATTGTTTTCTATCAGCTAGATTACGAGTTGTGCGTTCGTCTTTTATCGCTGAAAATATGGCATTTTCAGCGTTAAAACAGCACCGCAGCCATTACGAGTCTTGTCGGTATAGCTGTACCGCAAGCCTTTTAGCCTGTAACGCAACGTTAGTACCGCACTTGTAAAAATTACGTTTTTTCATGGGATTCCCATAGCGCAAAACCTGCGTTACAGCCTAAAACAACAAGATTCGTACCGCCATCTAAAAGCAGTTGTTATGAGTTTTACGTTACAAATCTGTAACATAAAACTCATAGCTAAACTGCTACAAAGTACACTAAACACCTTTAACCCTTAAACCGAGGCCCTCCCACATCGCAAATACTATATTAAATTCGATTCCAATCAGCCAATAGAATGAGAGCTGCTTAAATCCTATTGGCTGATTTGAACAGCCAATAGGATTTTAGCAGCTCTAATTCCTATTGATTCAAATTTTGGCTGATTCAAATTTTTCAGCCAATAGGAATGCAAGGGATGCCATCTTGAATAACGTACCTTGCATTGAAGATTCAGTGTACGGCGGGGACTGTATGAGAGGATGCTCTGCGCCGGATGTCTTCAGGATGGACCTGCTCCGCACAGCCGGGATCAAGATAGAAGATGCCGCATAATTGAAGATTGATGAGGCCGCCTCGATGAAGACTTCTCGCTGCTTGGATGAGGACTTCGCCGCCGGGATGAAGATTGAAGAGGCCGCCTGGTTGAAGACTTCTCGCCGTCTGGATGAAGATCATTCAAGCAGGATTTCAAAAACTTTAAGTGGATCGTCAGCGGTTAGTGTTAGGCTTTTCTTAAGGTCTTTTTTGGGTGGATTTTTATTTTAGATTAGGGTTTGAGCATGTAAAAGAGCTAAATGCCCTTTTAAGGGCAATGCCCATCCAAATGCCCTTTTCAGGGCAATGGGTAGCTTAGCTTTAGTTTTTTTTATTTTGTGGATTTGGGGGGGGGGTGGGAGTTTGTAATGTTAGTAGGTGTTTGTAAAAAAAAAAATCCAGAAAAAGAGCTGATATCTTTAAGGCAATGCCCTACAAAAGGTCCTTTTAAGGGCTATTGGTAGTTTATTCTAGATTAGGTTTTTTAATTTGCGGTGATTTTTTGTTAAATTGGGATTACAATAGGAATAATTTTTATTATTTTTGATAATTTGTTTCTTATTTTGTGTAATGTATTTTTTTTGTTTTGTGGTTTTTATTTTTAGATTAGGGCTTGGGCAGCAAAAGAACTAAATGCCCTTTTAAGGGCAATGCCCATACAAATGCTTTTTTCAGGGCAATGGGTAGATTAGGTTTTACTTTCTTTTTATTTTGTGGGTTTGGGGGGGTTTGTAGCAAAAGAGTTGTTAACTTTAGGGCAATGCCCTACAGATGGTCCTTTTAAGGGCCCTTGGTGGTTTGGGGGGTGGGGTTTGTATACTGTTAGGGGGTGTTTGTTTTTGTAGTAAAAGAGCTGTTAACTTTAGGGCAATGCTCTACAAAAGGCCCTTTAAGGGCCCCCAAAAGGCCCTTTTGCGGGCCCTTGGTAGTTTATTCTAGATTAGGTTTTTTTATTTTGGGGTGGATTTTTTTTAAAGGGTATTACAATAGGAATAATATTTATTTTTTTGGATAATTTCATTTGGGTTCTTTTTTGTAATGGTAGGTTTTTTTATTTTTTTATAATTTTAGGTTTTAGTGTAAGGTATCTTAGGATTTATTTCACAGGTAAATTTGTATTTATTTTAACTAGGTAGTTAGTAAATAGTTAATAACTATTTACTAACTAGTCTATCTAGTTAAAATAAATAAAAACTTACCTATAAAATACAAATAAAACCTAAGCTAGCTACAATATAACTATTAGTATATATTTTTTTGTAATGTATTTTTTTCGTTTTTTATATTTTATTTCACAGGTAAGTATTTCGTTTTAACTAGGTATTCTTTGGTTAATGATTGTAACTTTCGTTTAGCTCTATTGTAATTATGTTAAAGTTAGGGGTTGTTAGGGTTAGGTTTAGGGTTAGGTTTAGGGGTAGGTGTAGGGGTTAATAGTTTAATTTAGATTTTTGCGATGTGGGTGGAGGGCGGTTTAGGGGTTAATAGATTTATTTAGTGGTAGTGATGTTGGAGGCCATAGGTATAGGGGTTAATAGGTTGATAGCTTTATTTAGTTGCGGCGATGTTGGGGAGCGGCGGAGTAGGGGTTAAATAGATTTATTATAGTGTGGGCGATGTTGGGGTGCAGGGGAATAGGAGTTAATAATTTTAGTATAGTGGCAGCAATATAGTGGTAGCGGCAGATTAGGGGTTAATAGCTTTATTTAGGTGGCGGTGATGTCGGGGAGGAGACAGATTAGGGGTGTTTAGACTCAGGGTTTATATTAGGGTGTTAGGTTTAAACTTTCTGGTTTTTTTCCTATAGACTTCAATGGTGCTGCGTTACGGAGCTTTTCTTTCCGCGATCGCAGGTGTTAGACTTTTTTCTAACCCCCTCTTCCCATTGATGTCTATGGGAAAAGCGTGCACAAGCACATAAAAAAAGTGCTTGTTTTTTGTGCGGTATGGAGCTTAAAAGCACCATATCGCACGCACAAGCCGGATTTGGAAAAACTTGTAATGACTGCGCTATAGGGGGTTAAAGAACGCAACTTTTGTTGCGTTCAATATTTTCCCTATATCGCGCATAACTCGTAATCTAGCTGTTTGTGATTTTCTTAATTCAAACTGCAGCTATTTTAATGGATTTAAAATGCTTTGAAAACAAAAAGAAAATCACAATAGATGCCTTCTAATGTTTTTAAATGATAATTTTAATGGATCAGAATGGGGGACTCTGATGATACATTAATGATTGCCATCATGGCAGGTCTATGGGGTAGCCTTTTTTTTTTAGACTGCACCCTCATTGTTTGGAGGAGCTCTTTCTGTGGGTGAAAATTGCTACGGTTCCATCCTAACTAGCAACACCACCAGATTGCTTAGCCATGATCATGGATCAACCAATCCTAGCTACGACATGCCCAGCTCCACCCCCACAACACTCCAATTCAACTTTCCCTGACTCCACCTACACATCACCTGCAATTCTGCCCACAGGCCTCCCTGACTCAGTCCCCAGACTCCTGACTCAATCATTAATGTAATGTTAAGTGGAAGCCCCCCAAGTGTTCATAACTAGAAGCACCCTGACATACAATGTTTTTGCATGACACTTCTTATGGACTGGAATGGGAGCAAGATTCAGGTAGCTCCATGTTCACCTCAGTTTAAAATGGGACATGAAACCCAACATTTTTCTTTCATGATTCTGACAGATAATACAATTTTAAACAACATTCCAATTTACTTCTGCTATTTAATTTGCTCAATTCTTCAATTATCCGTTGTTGAAGAAATAGTAATGCACATGGGTGAGCCAATCACACAAGGCATATATGTGCAGCCACCAATCACCAGCTACTGAGCTTAGAAAGGCTTTTCAACAAAGGATATCAAGAGAATGAAGCCAATTTGATTATAAACGTCAATTGGAAAGTTGTTTAAAATTGCATGCTCTTTCTAAATCATAAAATTAAAAATATGGGTTTCATGTTCCTTTAAGCCGTCCAATTTTGTTTCCTTTTTTTTATGGTGTTTTGCAGTAAGACTTGTGCATTAAATTCAGCTGACAAGACATATTTCCTATCTTACGCAAAACATTAGTAGCATTGCCAACAATCACTTTGTACAGCAGGTACCTAATAAAAACCAAATTGTGAAATATCTGGGGGGGGGGGGGGAGAGGGAATTAAAATGATGTTACAAAAGCAGAAGATAATATCATAAGTGTTTTTTGTATAGATCATTTGCTTGCTACAGTATTGTACACATATTTAACAGATTTTAGCTGTACCATCTTGTTAGATTTAATTGAATTAATATTTGTTCTGAGAAATAAATTGGATTAAATAATCATCCATCTGGGAGTAAATACAAGAATGCAGGCTTTGATCCTTCAAATTTCATTAATAAGACTCAAAATGGGCATTTATCCCAAGTCATTAGCTCCTAGATGAACCAAAATAATATCTGTTTCATGCCCCCAATCCCACAACATTTATTCAAGACCCAACAAATGCTTTGTTGTTGATACTCAAATAGAATCATCGGGCACTCAGATTTGTAATTAAATCATAGAGAACTCTCTCTTTACAATGTTTACCTGAAGTCAAACACACAGATCTTACAATGATGCATTAAAGGGACATGAAACCTCCAAAAATATTTTGTGATTCAGAGAGAGGATAACATTTAAAAAAAAAATCTACAGCAACTGACAGATCATGAACTCTGTAACACGCCTTCATCCTCTCTTTGTTGGAGAGATCCCTAGGTAGATGTCTGAATCACTACGTGGCAGGAAATAGTGCATCCATCTAGCACTCTTGCAAAACTGCTGCCGTATAGTGCTTCAGAAATTTGCACGCTCTTAAGCTTAAGCTCCTGCTTTTTAACAAAAGATTCCAAGAGAGCAAATAAATTTGATAACTGAAGTAAATTAGAAAGTTATTTAAAACTGTATGATCTTTCTTAATCAGGAAAAAAATTGGGGTTTCATGTCCCTTTAAGCAAATCATTTACTTTGAAGCAAACATTCTTTAAACATAAATTGAGACACATAATGTGACTTTCATAGCAGCCCTAGTCATGCAAATAAAACTTTCCTTTTTTGCTTTTTAAAGGGACATTAAACACTTTCGCCTAGATTATGAGTTTGGCGTTAACGGGTGCGTTGCTAACAAGCCTTTTTTTTCTAACGCTACCTTAAGACAACGCTGGTATTACAGGTTTTTTTAAACCTGGCGTTAGCCGCAAAAAGGTGAACGTAGAGCAGAATTTAGCTCCACATCTCGCCTCAATACCAGCGCTGCTTACGGTAGCGGTAAGCTGGCTAAACGTGCTCGTGCACGATTTCCCCATAGGAAACAATGGGGCTGAGCCGGCTGAAAAAAAACCTAACATCTGCAAAAAAGCAGCGTCCAGCTTCTAACGCAGCCCCATTGTTTCCTATGGGAAAATAAAAAATATGTCTACACCTAACACCCTAACATGAACCCCCGAGTCTAAACACCCCTAATCTTACACTTATTAACCCCTAATCTGCCGCCCCCACTATCGCTGACACCTACATTATATTATTAACCCCTAATCTGCCGCTCCGGACACCGCCACCTACATTATCCCTATGAACCCCTAATCTACTGCCCCCAACATCGCCGACACCTACATTATACTTATAACCCCTAATCTGCCGCCCCCAATGTCGCCGCCACCTACCTACAATTATTAACCCCTAATCTGCCGACCGGACATCGCCGCCACTTTAATAAATGTATTAACCCCTAAACCGCCGCACTCCCGCCCCGCAAACACTAGTTAAAGTTTATTAACCCCTTATCTGCCCCCCCAACGTCGCCGACACCTACCTACATTTATTAACCCCTAATCTTCCGACCCCCACGTCGCCGCTACTATAATAAATTTATTAACCCCTAAACCTAAGTCTAACCCCCCTAACTTAAATATAATTTAAATTAAACTAAATTAATTTAACATAATTAAATAAATTAATCCAATTTAAAACTAAATACTTACCGATAAAATAAACCCTAAGCTAGCTACAATATAACTAATAATTACATTGCAGCTAGCTTAGGGTTTATTTTTATTATACAGGCAAGTTTGTATTTATTTTAACTAGGTAGAATAGTTATTAAATAGTTATTAACTATTTAATAACTACTTAGCTAAAATAAGTGCAAAAGTACCTGTAAAATAAACCCTAACCTAAGTTACAATTACACCTAACATTACACTATCATTAAACTAATTACCTAAACCACCTACAATTATTTACAATTAAATTAAATAAACTAAATTACTAAAAAAAAACACTAAATTACAGAAAAAAAAGGAATTACAAGAATTTTAAACTAATTACACCTAATCTAATCCCCCTAATAAAATAAAATAAAATAAAGCCCTCCAAAATAAAAAAAATTCCCTACTCTATACTAAATTAAAAATAGCCCTTAAAAGGGCATTTTGCGGGGCATTGCCCCAAAGTAATCAGCTCTTTTACCTGTAAAAAAAAAATACAATACCCCCCAACATTACAACCCACTACCCACACACCCCTACTCTAAAACCCACCCAATCCCCCCTTAAAAAACCTAACTCTAACCCCCTGAAGATCACCCTACCTTGAGCCGTCTTCACCCAGCCGGGCACAAGTGGTCCTCCAGAGGGTCCGAAGTCTTCATCAGATCGAGGCAGAAGAGGTCCTCCAGATGGTAGAAATCTTCATCCAGGTGGCATCTTCTATCTTCATCCTTCTGGAGCGGAGCGGGTCCATCTTCAATCCAGCCGATGCGGAGCATCCTCTTCAAACGAAGTCCTAACGAAGAATGAAGGTTCCTTTAAATGACGTCATCCAAGATGGTGTCCCTTCAATTCCGATTGGCTGATAGAATCCTATCAGCCAATCGGAATTAAGGTAGGAAAAATCCTATTGGCTGATGCAATCAGCCAATAGAATTGAGCTCGCATTCTATTGGCTGATTGGAACAGCCAATAGTATGCGAGGTCAATCCTATTGGCTGATTGGATCAGTCAATCAAATTACATCAGCCAATAGGATTTTTCCTACCTTAATTCCAATTGGCTGATAGGATTCTATCAGCCAATCGGAATTCAAGGGATGCCATCTTGGATGACGTCATTTAAAGGAACCTTCATTCTTCGTTAGGACTTCGTTTGAAGAGGATGCTCTGCGTCGGCTAGCTTGAAGATGGACCCGCTCCGGTCCGGAAGGATGAAGATAGAAGATGCCGCCTGGATGAATATTTCTACCATCTGGAGGTCCTCTTCTGCCCCAATTGGATGAAAACTTCTGCCGTATGGAGGACCACTTGTGCCCGGCTGGGTGAAGACAGCTCAAGGTAGGGAGATCTTCAGGGGGTTAGAGTTATATTTTTTTAAGGAGGGATTGGGTGGGTTTTAGAGTAGGGTTGGGTGTGTGGGTGGTGGGTTGTAATGTTGGGGGGGTATTGTATTTTTTTTTACAGGTAAAAGAGCTGATTACTTTGGGACAATGCCCCGCAAAAGGCCCTTTTAAGGGCTATTTGTAATTTAGTATAGGGTAGGGACATTTTTTTATTTTGGGGGGCTTTTTTATTTTATTAGGGGGATTAGATTAGGTGTAATTAGTTTAAAATTCTTGTAATTCTTTTTTTTCCCCCTGTAATTTAGTGTTTTTATTTTTTAAGTAATTTATTTTATTTTATTTAATTGTAAATTATTGTAGGTGGTTTAGGTAATTAGTTTAATGATAGTATAGTGTTAGGTGTAATTGTAACTTAGGTTAGGATTAATACAGGTAATTTTGTACTTATTTTAGCTAGGTAGTTATTAAATAGTTAATAACTATTTAATAACTATTGTACCTAGTTAAAATAAATACAAAGTTGCTTGTAAAATAAATATAAATCCTAAAATAGCTACAATGTAACTATTAGTTATATTGTAGCTATCTTAGGGTTTATTTTATCGGTAAGTATTTAGTTTTAAATAGGATTAATTTATTTAATTATGTTAAATTAATTTCGTTTAATTTAAATTATATTTAAGTTAGGGATGTTAGACTTAGGGTTAGACTTAGGTTTAGGGGTTAATAAATGTATTATAGTAGCGGCGACTTTGGGGTCAGAAGATTAGGGGTTAATAAATGTAGGTAGATGTCGGCGACGTTGGTAACGTCAGATTAGGGGTTAATAAAATGTAACTAGTGTTTGTAAGGCGGGAGTGTGGCGGTTTAGGGGTTAATACATTTATTAAAGTGGCGGCGATGTCCGGTCGGCAGATTAGGGTTAATAATTGTAGGTAGGTGGCGGCGACGTTGGGGGTGGCAGATTAGGGATTAATAAATATAATGTAGGTGTCGGCGATGTTAGGGGCAGCAGATTAGGGGTTCATAGGTATAATGTAGGTGGCGGCGATGTCCGGTCGGCAGATTAGGGGTTAAAAACCTTTATTTTAGTGTTTGCGATGTGGGGGGGGGGCTCGGTTTAGGGGTTAATATGTAGTTTATGGGTGTTAGTGTACTTTGTAACACTTTAGTTAAGAGTTTTATGTTCCGGTGTTAGCCCATAAAACTCTTAACTACTGACTTTTAAATGCGGTCAAAGTCTTGACACGAGAGGGTCTACCGCTTACTTCTTCCAAGACTCGTAATACCAGTGTTAGGAAAATCCCATTAAAAAGATAGGATACGCAATTGACGTAAGGGGATTTGCGGTAGCCTCGAGTAGCGGAAGAAAAGTGATCAGTGAACCTGTACCTGTCAGACTCGTAATACCAGCGTTAGGTAAAAAGCAGCGTTGGAACCTCTCAACGCTGCTTTTTAAGGCTAACGCCAAACTAGTAATCTCGGTGTTTGAGATTGCAATATACAAACACCTAGATTACGAGTTTTGCATTAGAGGCTGTGCGATGCTAACGAGCAGTTTATGCTCACCACTCACTTACAGACAGTGCTGGTATCACGGGTTTTTACAAACCAGACAAGAAGTGAGCGTTGAGCAAAATTTTGCTCATTACCGCACTCCAATAGCAGCGCTGCTTACGTTAGCGGTGAGCTGGTGTAACGTGCTCGTGCACGATTTCCCCATAGGATTTAACAGGGAGAGCCGGCTGAAAAAAAGTCTAACACCTGCAAAAAAGCAGCCTAAAACTCCTTAACGCAGCCCCATTGATTCCTATGGGGAAATACATTTTATGTCTACACCTAACACCCTAACATGAACCCTGAGTCTAAACACCCCTAATCTTACACTTATTAACCCCTAATCTGCTGCCCCCGACATCGCCGACACCTACATTATAATTATTAACCCCTAATCTGCCGCTCCGGACACCGCCGCCACCTACATTATACTTATGAACCCCTAATCTGCTGCCCCCAACATCGCCGACACCTACATTATATTTATTAACCCCTACTCTGCTGCCCCCAATGTCGCCGCCACCTACCTATACTTTTTAACCCCTAATCTGTAATTTTTTAATTATTTTCTGTAATTTAGTGTAATTTAACCCCTTTGTTTTTTTTTTTTTGTACTTTAGATACTTTTATTTAATTTAGGGAATTAATTTAATTATAGTGGTAGTGTTAGGTGTAATTGTAATTTAGGTTAGGTTTTATTTTACAGGTACTTTTGTCTTTATTTTAGCTAGGTAGTTATTAAATAGTTAATAACTATTTATTAACTATTCTACCTAGTTAAAATAAATACAAACTTGCCTGTAAAATAAAAATAAACCGTAAGCTAGATACAATGTAACTATTAGTTATATTGTAGCTAGCTTAGGGTTTATTTTATAGGTAAGTATTTAGTTTTAAATAGGAATAATTTAGTTAATGATAGTAATTTTATTTAGATTTATTTAAATTATATTTAAGTTAGGGGGTGTTAGGGTTAGACTTAGGTTTAGAGGTTAATAACTTTAATATAGTGGCGATTAGGGGTTAATAAGTGTAGGTAGGTTGCGGCGACATTGGGGGCAGATTAGGGGTTAATAAATATAATGTAGGTGTCGGCGATGTTGGGGGCAGCAGATTAGGGGTTCATCAGTATAATGTAGGTGGTGGCGGTGTCCGGAGCGGCAGATTAGGGGTTAATAATTATAATGTAGGTGTTGGCAATGTCGGGGCGGCAGATTAGGGGTTAATATTGTTTAATGTTTGCAAGGCGGGAGTGCAGCGGTTTAGGGGTTAATATATTTATTATAGTGGCGGCGATGTCCGGTTTGGCAGATATGGGGTTAAAAATGATTTATTAGTGTTTGCGATGTGTGAGGGCCTCGGTTTAGGGGTTAATAGGTAGTTTATGGGTGTTAGTGTACTTTTTAGCACTTTAGTTAAGAGTTTTATGCTACGGTTTTGTAGTGTAAAACTCTTAACTACTGACTTTAAAATGCAGTACCAGTCTTGACAGGAGAGGGTCTACCGCTCACTTTTTGGCAGACTCATAATACCGGCGCTATGCAAGTCCCATTGAAAAAAGAGGATACGCAATTTACGTAAGTGGATTTGCGGTATTTCCAAGTCAGGCCAAAAAAGTGAGCGGTACACCTGTACCTGCAAGACTCGTAATACCAGCGGGCGTTAAAAAGCAGCGTTAAGACCTCTTAACGCTACTTTTTAAGCCTAATGCACAACTCGTAATCTAGCCGAATGTTTGTTTATCTGTAGTAAAAAACTACTTTGCAATATATCATTATTTATTTAGTATCTTTTGTCTGCAATTTAATTCTGAAAGTTGTGGGCTTTTCAATTCATGTTAGAAGTGGAATTGCAGACTTCAGACTTAAAGGGACATAATACTTATATGCTAAACCACTTAAAAGTGATGCAACATAACTGTAAAAAGCTGACTAGAAAATATAACCTGAACATCTCTATGTAAAAAAAGGAAGAAATTTGACCTCACAATTTACTCAGCTCACCAGAGTAAGTGCTGTGTAAAAAGTTATCTTTCAGTTACTGCTCAGCTGCAGGTAAAAAAAAAAAAGGGAAAAAGCCAATCGGCATCCGCAGTTCTGAGGTCATGAAATCTTTTACTTTGATCTCATGAAATTTAACTTAACTCTCATGAGATTGCATAAAAAACTTCTTTAAACTGAATAGGGAAATAACATGAGTGTGCATGAGGCATGCTCCCTTGCAAGTCCCGGGACAGACATACTGATTTGCTCCTTAAAGTCCTTTACAATGAGGTGAGAATACTTAGGACATTTTGAGGTAAAATATCTTCCTTTTTTACATAGAGATGTTCAGGTGATATTTTCTAGTCAGCTTTTTACAGCTATGCTGCATCACTATTAAGTGTTTCAACATTTGGGTATCATGGTCCTTTAACTCTGCTCTATTCCACACAGTCGTTAGCTGCACACATTTTTAACTGTCCATAATTGGCCTCAGCAGAGAAGGAAACCTATGTTACAAAATGGCAGCTCCCATCACTTTATTTACAATAAACTTTTTTCAGCATACTTAAAGGGACACTGAACCCAATTTTTTTTTCTTTCATGATTCAGATAGAGCATGCAATTTTAAACAACTTTCTAATTTACTCCTATTATCAATTTTTCTTCATTCTCTTGCTTTCTTTATTTGAAAAAGAAGGCATCTAAGCTATTTTTTTGGTTTAGAACCATGGAAAGCACTTGTTTATTGGTAGGTGAATTTACCCACCAATCAGCAAGAACAACACAGTGTGTTCACCAAAAATGGGCCGGCATCTAAACTTACATTCTTGCATTTCAAATAAAGATACCAAGAGAATGAAAATAATTTGATAATAGGAGTAAATTAGAAAGTTGCTTAAAATTGCATGCTCATTGAATGCATCACCCTATCTAGCATTTATTTATTGTCTATTTAATAAACCTGATTTAACTTATACCACAGCCACTTCCATATTGAATAATTAGCTGCCAAACTATTTAACAGAACATCCAAGTTTTATCTAAACTCAAAAATAAGTAGCAAATATCAAGCTATTATTCTTATGCTTCAACAGAGGGCCTTGCTTCTATAGAAAAAAAAACCCTCAAATAAATCTGTAATAAAACTGGGCAACTTTCCAAATCTCCGACTCGGAACAGTGAAATCTAAATCCCCCGCCTGTCTGATCCATCTAACATCTACAGAGCTTAATTGCATTCCCTCCTGGACTCACCTAGCTTCCTGCATCAGCAAGCCAATTTTTCTTTTTGTATTATTATTTTGGCTCGCCAGTTCAACAATGCCCCAAATTGGGTCAAAGCAAATGGAAGAATTAACAAGCCAACTTCAGAGTCTGACTGACCAATATCCTAACAAAAAACAAACATACCTAAACTTTTAGTAGTGTAATTTGTCATGCATGGCAAATTTAATTCCTCCAAACCAGTTATCCAGAGTTGAAGCTTGTGTTATTACTGCCAAATTTGAAAGACCTCTATGTCTGGGCTGAAATAGTGAAAAAGACAAGAGCAGGTACTGTCCCAGGGGTGTATTTTGACCTATAACAACTTGGCCTGTTGGCATCAGGATTTAGTTGGCGACTGCAAATTTACAGGGGTAGTCCTCGAGCATGATGCTTTGCCACACTTGTGCTATTTCTTCATTTTAATTTTATTAAAAATCAAAAATTCATGGCTACTAATAGGAATGTATGACCCATCCTTTTGTCCATGGCTTCCAGCTGTCATAATTGAGATAAAACTGCTAGGGGCTGGAGAGGGTCAATGGGCAAAAGAATTGCTAATGTCTAGGCGAGCATAAAATACAGCAAATTAAAGGGACAGTTTACTTTATTTGTTCCCAATGATCCATTTTACCTGCTGGAGTGTATTCAATTGCTTACAAGTATTTCCATTACACTTATATTGGCATTTGAAATAGTTTATTTAGCTTGTGGTATCTCCACCTATCCTGAAAGTTTTTTTGGCCTCAAGGACAAGCTGTGTTAACACAGCCAGTAGAAGAAATTACACTCCAAGTGGGGTATAGATATAAAGATATAAGTTAATAAAATGTTAATTTTCCATTGTTCTCTCCAAGTATTGGTGATTGGTTTATGGACAGATATAAGATAAATAAGCATGCATATTATACCTACAAGCTCAACCCATTTTATTAGGTTGTGGCTTCATAACACAAAATCAGCTAATTCATATACACAAATAAGCCTTAAAAAAGCAAATCTCATGCATTTTTAATGCCCCCATCAGATCTTCTACTGGAAAAGGGATGTTGTATAGTGGATATACAAAAATCTTACCCAGTGTTCTGAGCAGGAAATCAACCCAAACATGTTTGGGGGAGATGAGAGGTTTGCCATTATTAACCAATGTTGTTAACAACACAAACATGTAATTAAGAGAGCAGGTGAAAGTAATCCTTTAAATTATTCTTCTTCCTGCTGAGCCAAAGTGGTGGTCACTTTCATCTTTGCTAACTTACCCATATCACTGCTTGTTCTCTGTTCTTTACCCTTATAGAAATCAAACAGAGCACTGACTTAACTTGGTTAATTGTGGCAGTGTTTAGGATTAGTTCCTTTATGGATAACTTATCTTTTTTATTATTATTTACTCATCAGGCTCATCAGTCAGCTGCCAATCAAATGAAAATGGTGAAGACTCTGATATATTGGATAAATCATTATGACATTTAAACAATCAAATTTCTGGTATATTGAAAAACATCCACCCTAATTTGCAATAGATAGATAGTTATCTATAATTACCTCTTTCATCTTCTAGTGCAGGGTTCTTCAAACCACGGGTCGGGACCCATTACTGGGTCACAACACCATGTGTATTGGGTCCCGACTTGTGTGTGTGGTGTATTCTATGTGTGTGCTGTGCGTGTGTTGTGTTGTGTATGAGAGTGTGTGGGGTATGTGTTGTATGAGAGTGTGTGTGTTTGTGTTATATGAGAGTGTGTATGGTATGTGTGTTGTATGAGTGCAGGGCCAGACTGGGAATAAAAAGCAGTCCTTGAAAAATATGAAGACCAGCCCTATTTTCTGTTGAGTCGGTAGAATGCACATGACCCATTTTTCTCTGTGTGTGTGCGGTATGCGTGTAATATGAAAGTGTGTGTGTGTGTGTGTTGTATGAGAGAGTGTGTGTTATATGAAAGTGTGTGTGTATTTGTGTGTTGTAAGATAGTGTATGGGGTAAGTGTGTGTTATATGAAAGTGTGTGTGTTGTTGTATGAGAGTGTATGAGGTATGTGTGTTACATGAAAATGTGTGTTGTTTGAGAGTGTGTTTGTGTGTGTTGTATGATTGTGTATGTGTTGTATGAGTGTGTGGTGTGTGTGTTGTATGAGAGTGTGTGTTTTATTACGTTTTACAACGCTTTCAAATTTGACTACAATCAGGAATAAAACCTGCACATATTTTATTCTCTTTGTCAAAAAATGCAGCTATCATGTTGTTTATTTCTTAAGAAATTTTCAAACCAAGTATAAAAATTGGGTCCCAAAGGTATGTGGTATCATGGCACTGGGTCTTGGGGGAAAATGTTTGAAGAACCTTGTTCTAGAGTATGCATAGAGCTTTATTAATTTATTTAATTTGAAGGGTTTCTTCAATAAATTCCAGTATACAGTTCTTCATCCAGTGTTATTTAATGCAAATTCTGAAACCTTAAAGGCAGACATTATGAAAGTCAATAATCTGAAAATGAAGGGTCATTGTCACAAAACATTACAATCAATTAAAAGAGCTTAATGGAGACACTGTATGGATGCTCATTGCTCAGTTAATTACTGTCTTCATTCTTAAGCCATTCCAATCAGGCTACATGTAGGATTAAAAAATAAAAGCATTTTTATTTTAAAATCATTGTACAGAATACACATATATACACACATGTATAGATCACACACTTATAAACTATTTTTTTTTTTTTTACGTATATAGTATAAGTAAAAAGGGAAGCATTAGGAAGCAGAATACATGGATTCGTGAGGGGAGGGGAATTATTATACGCTACATCGTATCATGTCCGCTCGCACTATGATAAATCTAACCCTCAGTGTCAAGTGGCGCAATAAAAAAAAAAATAACACTTCCAGTCCTCCTTTCCTCAGATTTAAGTGGCGCATTAAAAAAAAAGGATGATAAATAAAATAAAAAATTAAGCTCCTCCTTTACTGTGCCTCCCCTAAAATGCTCTTGCGCCCCCCTGGGGAGGCATGCCCCAAAGTTTCGGAACCGCCGGAGTAGGTCAAGAGAAAAGTGAGAGATCAGAAAAGACAGGGTGTAGATTAAAAAAAAAAAAGAAAACTACAAGATTTGACAAAAAAATGTTAAAAGAATTATTGAAGAAGGGCATAGGGCAAAGTCAGGGACAGATGATAACAGTGTTGATGTATGGCTTCTGCTTTGCATAGTAAAGCATTAACTTGCATCTGTGGATGCAGCGGTGAATTTTGTTGACTGTCAAAGGTTTACCAAAATATTCTCGAGCCCATGTCAGGATATCCATTACAGACTCATGACGGTTCTTGAGATAGTGACGTCTGAGGGATCAGAGATCACGCACATTCAGAATTGGTTTTCGACCTTGCCTTTTATGCACCGAGATTTGACCGTATTCCTTGAATCTTTTAATTATAATGTGCACTGTAGAAGGTGAAATGCCAAATTCTACCAATTTGTCTTTGGGGAATGTTGTTCTCAAAGGCCTAGATTTGGAGTTTGGCGTTAGCCGTGAAAACCAGCGTTAGAGGCTCCTAACGCTGGTTTTAGGCTACCGCCGGTATTTGGAGTCAGTCAAAAAAGGGTCTAACGCTCACTTTTCAGCCGCGACTTTTCCATACCGCAGATCCCCTTACGTCAATTGCGTATCCTATCTTTTCAATGGGATCTTTCTAACTCCGGTATTTAGAGTCGTGTCTGAAGTGAGCGTTAGACATCTAACGACAAAACGCCAGCCGCAGGAAAAAAGTCAGTAGTTAAGAGCTTTCTGGGCTAACGCCGGTTTATAAAGCTCTTAACTACTGTACTCTAAAGTACACTAACACCCATAAACTACCTATGTACCCCTAAACCGAGGTCCCCCCACATCGCCGACACTCTATTAAATTTTTTTAACCCCTAATCTGCCGACTGCCACCTACGTTATACTTATGTACCCCTAATCTGCTGCCCCTAACACCGCCGACCCCTATATTATATTTATTAACCCCTAACCTGCCCCCCACAACGTCGCCTCCACCTGCCTACACTTATTAACCCCTAATCTGCCGAGCGGACCGCACCGCTATTATTATAAAGTTATTAACCCCTAATCCGCCTCACTAACCCTATAATAAATAGTATTAACCCCTAATCTGCCCTCCCTAACATCGCCGACACCTAACTTCAAACATTAACCCCTAATCTGCCGACTGGAGCTCAACGCTATTCTAATAAATGTATTAACCCCTAAAGCTAAGTCTAACCCTAACACTAACACCCCCCTAAGTTAAATATAATTTACATCTAACGAAATTAATTAACTCTTATTAAATAAATTATTCCTATTTAAAGCTAAATACTTACCTGTAAAATAAATCCTAATATAGCTACAATATAAATTATAATTATATTATAGCTATTTTAGGATTAATATTTATTTTACAGGTAACTTTGTATTTATTTTAACCAGGTACAATAGCTATTAAATAGTAAAGAACTATTTAATAGCTAAAATAGTTAAAATAATTACAAAATTACCTGTAAAATAAATCCTAACCTAAGTTACAATTAAACCTAACACTACACTATCAATAAATTATTTAAATAAACTACCTACAATTACCTACAATTAACCTAACACTACACTATCAATAAATTAATTAAATACAATTCCTACAAATAAATACAATTAAATAAACTAGCTAAAGTACAAAAAATAAAAAAGAACTAAGTTACAAAAAATAAAAAAATATTTACAAACATAAGAAAAATATTACAACAATTTTAAACTAATTACACCTACTCTAAGCCCCCTAATAAAATAACAAAGCCCCCCAAAATAAAAAAATGCCCTACCCTATTCTAAATTACTAAAGTTCAAAGCTCTTTTACCTTACCAGCCCTGAACAGGGCCCTTTGCGGGGCATGCCCCAAGAAATTCAGCTCTTTTGCCTGTAAAAAAAAACATACAATACCCCCCCAACATTACAACCCACCACCCACATACCCCTAATCTAACCCAAACCCCCCTTAAATAAACCTAACACTAAGCCCCTGAAGATCATCCTACCTTGTCTTCACCTCACCGGGTATCACACCGATCCGTCCAGAAGAGCTCCTCCGATGTCCTGATCCAAGCCCAAGCGGGGGGCTGAAGAGGTCCATGATCCGGCTGAAGTCTTCATCCAAGCGGGAGCTGAAGAGGTCCATGATCCGGATGAAGTCTTCTATCAACGGCATCTTCAATCTTCTTTCTTCCGGATCCATCTTGCAGACCTCCGACGCGGAACATCCTCTTCTCCCGACGCCTACTAGCCGAATGACGGTTCCTTTAAGGGACGTCATCCAAGATGGCGTCCCTCGAATTCCGATTGGCTGATAGGATTCTATCAGCCAATCGGAATTAAGGTAGGAATATTCTGATTGGCTGATGGAATCAGCCAATCAGATTGAGCTCGCATTCTATTGGCTGATCAGAACAGCCAATAGAATGCGAGCTCAATCTGATTGGCTGATTGGATCAGCCAATCGGATTGAACTTGATTCTGATTGGCTGATTCCATCAGCCAATCAGAATATTCCTACCTTAATTCCGATTGGCTGATAGAATCCTATCAGCCAATCGGAATTCGAGGGACGCCATCTTGGATGATGTCCCTTAAAGGAACCGTCATTCGGCTAGTAGGCGTCGGGAGAAGAGGATGTTCCGCGTCGGAGGTCTGCAAGATGGATCCGGAAGAAAGAAGATTGAAGATGCCGTTGATAGAAGACTTCATCCGGATCATGGACCTCTTCAGCTCCCGCTTGGATGAAGACTTCAGCCGGATCATGGACCTCTTCAGCTCCCGCTTGGATGAAGACTTCAGCCGGATCATGGACCTCTTCAGCCCCCCGCTTGGGCTTGGATCAGGAGATCGGAGGAGCTCTTCAGGACGGATCGGTGGACCTGGTATGGTGAAGATAAGGTAGGAAGATCTTCAGGGGCTTAGTGTTAGGTTTATTTAAGGGGGTTTGGGTTAGATTAGGGGAATGTGGGTGGTGGGTTGTAATGTTGGGGGGGTATTGTATGTTTATTTTTTTACAGGCAAAAGAGCTGAATTCTTTGGGGCATGCCCCGCAAAGGGCCCTGTTCAGGGCTGGTAAGGTAAAAGAGCTTTGAACTGTAGTAATTTAGAATAGGGTAGGGCATTTTTTATTTTGGGGATCTTTGTTATTTTATTAGGGGGCTTAGAGTAGGTGTAATTAGTTTAAAATTGTTGTAATATTTTTCTTATGTTTGTAAATATTTTTTTATTTTTTGTAACTTAGTTCTTTTTTATTTTTTGTACTTTAGTTAGTTTATTTAATTGTAGTTATTTGTAGGAATTGTATTTAATTAATTTATTGATAGTGTAGTGTTAGGTTAATTGTAGGTAATTGTAGGTAGTTTATTTAATTAATTTATTGATAGTGTAGTGTTAGGTTTAATTGTAACTTAGGTTAGGATTTATTTTACATGTAATTTTGTAATTATTTTAACTATTTTAGCTATTAAATAGTTCTTAACTATTTAATAGCTATTGTACCTGGTTAAAATAATTACAAAGTTGCCTGTAAAATAAATATTAATCCTAAAATAGCTATAATATAATAATATATATAATATTATTATATATAATATAATAATTTATTTAATAAGAGATAATTAATTTCGTTAGATGTAAATTATATTTAACTTAGGGGGGTGTTAGTGTTAGGGTTAGACTTAGCTTTAGGGGTTAATACATTTATTAGAATAGCGGTGAGCTCCAGTTGGCAGATTAGGGGTTAATGTTTGAAGTTAGGTGTCGGCGATGTTAGGGAGGGCAGATTAGGGGCTAATACTATTTATTATAGGGTTAGTGAGGCGGATTAGGGGTTAATAACTTTATTATAGTAGCGCTCAGGTCTGGTCGGCAGATTAGGGGTTAATAAGTGTAGGCAGGTGGAGGCGACGTTGTGGGGGGCAGATTAGGGGTTAATAAATATAATATAGGGGTCGGCGATGTTAGGTCAGCAGATATGGGGTACATAGGGATAATGTAAGTAGCGGCGGTTTACGGAGCGGCAGATTAGGGGTTAATAATAATATGCAGGGGTCAGCGATAGCGGGGGCGGCAGATTAGGGGTTAATAAGTGTAAGGTTAGGGGTGTTTAGACTCGGGGTACATGTTAGGGTGTTAGGTGCAGACGTAGGAAGTGTTTCCGCATAGCAAACAATGGGGCTGCGTTAAGAGCTGAACGCGGCTTTTTTGCAGGTGTTAGGTTTTTTTTCAGCTCAAGCAGCCCCATTGTTTCCTATGGGAGAATCGTGCACAAGCAAGTTTTTGAGGCTGGCCGCTTGCGAAAGCAACTCTGGTATCGAGAGTTGAAGCTGTGTTAAAAATGCTCTACGCTCCTTTTTTGGAGCCTAACGCAGCCTTTATGTGGACTCTCAATACCAGAGTTATTTTTATGGTGCGGCCAGAAAAAAGCCGGCGTTAGTTTTTCGGGTCGTTACCGACAAAACTCCAAATCTAGCCGTGTGTGTTGAATTATTCACTGATGCATCTGATGGCAGATTGGCGAGCCTCGACCCATACTTGCTTTTTGAGGACTAAGCCTTTTTGGAGGCTCCTTATATACTATGATTACACCATTGCCTCACCAGTTTCACATCATCTTCTTATTTCAATTTGTGACATCGCTATTAGTCCTAAATTGCCCCTGTCCCAACATTTTTGGAGTGTGTTGCAGTCATCAGATTTGAAATGAGTGTATGTTTTAAAAAATAAATTCATTTCATAAAGTAAAACATCAAATAATGTGTTAATAATGTGTTTTCAATATAGTACTGGGTGAATTGAATTTTCAAATGACTCTCTTTGTTTTTTTTTGTTCTTTGCAATTTCCATTCTGTCCCAACTTTTTCAGAATTGGGGTTGTACTTCTTTTGCTTTGGCCAATTAGGAACAGATATAAACAAGGTCATGAACATATAAACCAATCACTGTGTGGTATGTAGGAATGTCAGGGTACTGCATGCACAGAATGCACATCAAACTCTCTGGAGTAAACACATTTTCAAAGTAAAATTACAGGAAAATCAGGAAAATTAAGCAATAAAAATGCATTGCAGAGTTTGTTGCTTTAATTACTAATGTTTAACATTTTATGGGGCATGACATTTTGAGTTTAATATCCCTTAAACCCTGATGAAAATATAAACCTAACCTAAAATATAAATGTGAATGAATAATGCTTAAATCAGAGATAATTTATGTATGTCAGCTTTAAAAAAAAAAAAAAAAATAAAAAAAAAAAAAAAAAAAAGGTCTGTGGAGTTTTGTGATTTATAATATAATATACAAACAGATTCCTGGCCCATCAAACATGCAGGTGTTTTCAACAAATATTTGTTTAAGCTTTAACCTTGCACCAAATCAGTTTATTTTTATTTTTTTATGTATATAAAAATGGAAGGGGACTGCACTCTCAGACTGGACTGGGTACACATCCTATGACCCTGCAACATGCTCAGCCCTGGGTGCTCAATGGCACTCACAGGGAGCTGTGCTGTCCCCAGAGTCACAAGAAGTTAAGCCCAGATAGGTCTGGGTGCAAGGCCCATACGTAAAATTACAAAACAAATTAATACAACACAGAGAGAAAGCCCAGTAGTCACTTCCAAGCTCGCAGCTAAGATTAAAAGCAAAAATGGAAGGGTTAGTTACCGCATCTGGCCAAATGGGATAAGCCCAGGTACCACGTCAAGGTCTCTTCCAAAACCTGGGTCCCTAAACCCAGACATATACAAAACACGGAAGGGGACTTCACTCTCAGACTGGACTGAGTACACATCCCATTACCCTGCAACATGCTCAGCCCTGGGTGCTCAGTGGCACTCCTAGGAATCTGTGCTGTCCTCAGAGTCACAGGCAGTTAACCCCAGACAGGTCTGGATGCGAGACCCATAGGAAAAATTACAAAACAAATTAATACAACACACAGAGAAAGTCCAGCACTCACTCATATGCTCTCAGCTAAGATTAAAAGCAAAAATAGAAGTGTTAGTTACCGCATCTGGCCAAATGGGACAAGCCAAGGTACCACGTCAAGGTTTAGGGACCCAGGTTTTGGAAGGGACCTTGACGTGGTACCTGGGCTTGTCCCATTTGGCCAGATGCGGTAACTAACACTTCCATTTTTGCTTTTTTTTTTTTAATAGCTTTATTGAAGAGAATAGGAAGATACATACAACAATAGGTTACATAAACCACATACAAATATACATGTAAAAATAGTTCTAATAGCTGTGGTAAATTATATAATGTTCTCCTCAACTTAGTAATTAACATGTGACACTCCCAGCATGCAGGGTGGGAGTATCTGATCAGAGAAAACAGTTTTGTTTTTTTTAGAACAAAATCTTGTAAAAGTATAGAAGAAAAGCTAGCAAGGGAGGGGTAGAGCAATGGACCCTGAGGAGGCGCCAGGATCCCGTAGCATGTGGAATCCTGAAAGAGTAGCAGGAAAGAGTGGAAAAAAGAAAAGGAAGAGAGAAAGAGAGAAGGGGGAGAGAGGAAAAAAAAAAAGAAAAAAAGGGAGGTTGGGGTGGGAGATGGGCGTTATTGCAGAATGTGCAATACTGCAGAACAATGAATACTTTGGCTAAGGCTGTAGTTATATGGTACCATGCCAGAGAGCAAGGATCAACTCATACTTATCCAGTATATGGTTTTTCAAGTAAAAATACCTTTGCAAAAGGAGCATCTCTTCCACTTGTGAATACCACTCTCCCAGTGTAGGGGGATTTTGTTTTTTCCACTTTTTAGGAATCAGCTTTTTTGCACTTGTTATCATGATTAACAGTAGGGCTAGATGTGCTGGGCTTTGGGTTTTTGGTAACGCCAAAAAGAAAAGGATCTCTGGAGTATTCGGGACTGTAATGTGCAAAATTTTAGATATTTTGTTCCTAACCGCTCCCCAAAAGGATTCAAGGGATGGGCACAACCACCATATATGTAAGAGAGAGCCATGTTCGCCGCAACCCCTCCAGCATAGGGGGCTGACGGTAGAGAATATTTTATACAGCCTAATGGGGGTTAAATACCACCTACTCATTAATTTTATGTGAGTTTCTTGAATATGTGAGGAGACAGAGGAACTCTCAACCAACCTAAATGCCCTTAGCCAGGACTCCAGATCAGGTTCTAGACCCATGTCCGCATCCCAACGTGATATATAAGACAGGAGTATGTCGGTCCCATGCTGGACCGTCAACTTGTACAAAAGAGAAATCAGGTGTCTCGGCATATTTTCCCTGACGCATAGCCTTTCGAATGGAGTAAGTGTTCTCCCTAGGTCCTGTTTGTGTTTGTGCCCGGTTATGAAATGTACCAACTGATTATAATGCATCCAAGACGCAAACAACAGTGGTTGAGTTTCCTGTAATGTGGATTGCGGAATCACTTTTCCGTTAACCACTACTCCCGATATGGACCCTGTTTTCAGTTTATAGAGTGTGATTTTATTATACCCCATCCTGTAGTGTGGGAGCTCAGGGTGTTCGAAAATGGGTGTCAGTGGGGGGTATTTTGTGGAGATATGTGTGGACGTGGCCAGAGTCTAGTCCCAGATGTTAAAAATTTCAGCCGTTAGGTGATATTGCGCCACCTTATCAGGGCGCTGGGAGGATGGTATCCAAGCCAACAATCCCATGTTGTGTATCTTAAAAATCTGTCTGTCTAAGGCAATCCATGCCTTATGTTCTGAATTCTGTGCCCACTCGACAACCCTTTGTAGGCCTATCGCTCTTTTATATGAGGAAAGATCTGGTAATCCAAGTCCTCCTCTATCCATTTTTGCTTTTTAATCTTAGCTGAGAGCTTTTAAATGAGTGCTGGACTTCCTTTGTGTGTTGTATTAATCTGTTTTGTTATTTTCCCTATGGGCCTTGCACTCAGACCTGTCTGAGGTTAACTGCCTGTGACTCTGGGGACAGCACAGCTTCCTGTGAGTGCCAATGAGCACTCAGGGCTGAGCATGTTGCAGGATCATGGAATGTGTACCCAGTGCAGTCTGAAGTCCATTTTTGCTTTTAATATTAGCTGAGAGCTAGTGAGTGCTGGACTTTCTCTGTGTGTTTTATATATATATATATATATATATATATATATATATATATATATATATTTAAACAAAGATTTGTGATTATGGCGCAGTAAAGAACCACAAAGCCACACAGTTCACTCAGTGGCTGCCCAAATCTATCTATCAGTACCAGAGACTCCCCAAGGCTCTGGTCCTGATAAGAAAGAAAATGGAGAGGAAAGATAGTATGATAGACGCTAGAGGGCGCACTGAACTGTCTATGCAATCCCTAAATAAGAAAATTATATTATAAGATCCCTATAATGCCAAATATTGGTTTTAATAAAATTTACCTTGTAAACATAGCAAGCAGTGTATTGACAAAATTCTGAAGTCTAGCAGGAATATAGAAATGATTATTCATCAAGTAAAATGTTCAAACAAACCTAATAGTAATGGCAACTGTTTAAACAAACCCTATGAAAGTAGTAACACAGATGGTAGGGCACCAAAAAGTATCTAGAGAGTGATAGGTATAGATATATCTGTTAAGACAATATAATAAATCTAAATTGGCACTTTATATACAACACTCAAAAAACAATAAACAACAATAATAAACAGTGATAAAAAAGATTCAAAAGTACAAACAGTCCATTAAATAAAATCCATGAGATAAAAAACCATTGAGGTGATAAAAGGTGCACAGCAGAAGAAGTTCCACAGAGACTAGACAAAGAAGACCCGGTAGGGTATCTACTTACACTCCTTACCCCCAATCTGTATGACATAAGTGTTGCACAGTGTAGGTAGAGTCTTAATTCAGTGTCCACAGATGTCGATTGTAGATTGAGGGCCCCGCCGGTATCTTGGTGTATGTGGCTAAGGTCTTTACTAACAACAAGAATCAGTCACAGATCAGTGGGATAAACGTTCTGATGATAAACAGGTGCAGCTTGTATCTAAGCTTCTGCAGACTGCCTCCTTATCTCAGATCTCTTGACAGACTTGCATTTCAGGGCCTGAAATCAGGGCCCTGCGGGGTCCTCAATCTACAATCGACATCTGTGGACACTGGATTAAGACTCTCCCTACACTGTGCGACACTTACCTCATACAGATTGGGGGTAAGGAGTGTAAGTAGATACCCTACAGGGTCTTCTTTGTCTTGTCTCTGTGGAACTTCTTCTGCTGTGCACCATTTATCACCTAAATGGTTTTTTATCTCATGGATTTTATTTAATGGACTGTTTGTACTTTTGAATCTTTTTTATCACTGTTTATTATTGTTGTTTATTGTTTTTTGAGTGTTGTATATAAAGTGCCAATTTAGATTTATTATATTGTCTTAACAGATATATCTATACCTATCAATCTGTAGATACTTTTTGGTGCCCTACCATCTGTGTTACTACTTTCATAGGGTTTGTTTAAACAGTTGCCATTACTTTTAGATTTGTTTGAACATTTGACTTGATGAATAATCATTTCTATATTCCTGCTAGACTTCAGAATTTTGTCAATACACTGCTTGCTATGTTTACAAGGTAAATTTTATTAAAACCATTTTTTGGCATTATAGGGATCTTATAATATAATTTTCTTATTTAGGGATTGCATAGACAGTTCAGTGTGCCCTCTAGCATCTATCATACTCTCTATGCTCTCTTTCTCTCTCTCTCTCTCTCTCTCTCTCTCTTTATATATATATACAGGTGGCCCTCGTTTTACAACGGTTCAATTTACACCGTTTCAGAATAACAATCTTTTTTTCCAGTCATGTGACTGCTATTGAAAAGCATTGAGAAGCAGTGCATTTATTAAAATAGCCAATAGGTGGAGCTGTCCGCTTGTGTTGCAGCAAAGCCAAGCAAGATGAAATTTATCAATTTAACCAGACCTGAGCTATCGAGCAGATTTCAAAGGAACAAGATCTTCCTGTCTATAAATCAGTCCAGATTGGAATGCATAGAAAGAACTGTTTGCAGAAAAATGCAAGTGAAGTCTGTGTTTTGTGATTATTTTATTAGGTTTATAATGCTGTTTAGCAAATGTTTTTGTTCATTTAACTTAGTTTAATTATATATTATGTGTTGTGTGATTATTTTATTAGGTTTATAATGCTGTTTAGCATTTAAAGCCTTCATTTCAAAGCTTTAAAAATAATGTAATAGGTGTTACTTATGACAATTTTGAGAGGGGCCTGGAACCTATCTCCCTCACTTCCCATTGACTTACATTATAAACTGGGTTTCAATGTACAACGGTTTCGATTTACAACCATTCCTTCTGGAACCTAACCCCGGCGTAAATTGAGGGCTACCTGTATATATATATATATATATATATATATATATATATATATAAATATATATATAATATAAGAATATTGGAATAAGCACTCACTGGGCTTCAGTCGACTGTGACAAAAAATATATCCTTTATTGAGACGTTTCGGGACACAAACAGTTCCTTCCTCTGACTGTTTGTGTCGCGAAACGTCACAATAAAGGATATATTTTTTGTCACAGTCGACTGAAGCCCAGTGAGTTCTTATTCCAATATTCTTATTATCAGTTTATAGCACCCTGGCAGCTGTGGAGAGTTTGTGAGTGCACACACCTTGGACTATATATATATATATATATATATATATATATATATATATATATATATATATATATATATAGAGCAAAGAAAGGATTTGTGCAGACAACGGTCAGTAGAAGTTTAAAACTCGGTCTTTATTGTGCAAATAGAATAAAAACACACACTCCAGGGGTCAGCACAGGCACACAACAAAAATATCTGCTAACATGTTTCGGCCTTCAAGCCGTAATCATAGCTAAAGGACTATGCACCTGAGCCACTTAAAAGGCATCATGATCACCCTGATTGGGTAAAATCAAAAAAACTTTGTTGTGTGAGAATTAACCCTATGGGAACCTGCATGGATTTACATATATATATATATATATATATATATATATATATATATACACAGCCTATTTTTAGTCTTAAATAGATCAGTACTTGCAATGAATGGCATAGCAAAAATATTACCATAGAATAGATGATTTCAAAGATTGAGCACAATAGAAATGTAAATGTAAACATGTTCCATTCTAAATACACAATTAAATTAAATCAAATAAACCTCAATAATATTATTACAAGGTAACAGTTAGTCAATATCTCAAAAACTTATTTCTAGTGTGATAAATATCACTAGCATACATATTGTAACATAAGGATGTATACAGCTCAAACGCCAAACCTTGGAAACCTAATAACAGCCTAAAAATCAGCATATGAAGTACTTAAATAAAATTGTAAAAATTATATAAATGATGATGGACTGGAGAAAACATGATGACATAAGTACTTGAAAGTAGGACATAATATTTAATATTTAATAGGACTTAGTGATCAGCATAAGGTGGTAAAGAATATATAGTAATAGTAAGAAGTGTTAATGTTATGAACATTAACAGTACATAGTAGTATACTTGCAACCTACCCAACACCTATGATAATAATAACAGTATTAGCTACACATAGGTGATGTGCAGATAAAGCACAAAATTGGATTGGAACAGAGGAGAGACACAATAAGGAAAGCTAATATATAGATAAATAAATAAAACTAATAAACAAAACTGATAAACAAAAGAGGACAGATGAGAACAGGCTGCCACACAAGAGGGAAAAGTAATAACCCAATACAGTAGGTCAAGCTACTCCCAATAATTAATAAGATCATATTCTGAATTTAGACCTGTAGGTACACGTGTTTGCAATTTAAAAATCCAGAACATTTCCCTCTTCTGTAGCAGCCTGTCTCTGTCACCCCCTCTATGGGGGCAAAACACTCTCTCGATGGCCTGCCACCTAAGTGTATCCACACTTTTCTGATGACATTTCGCAAAATGTTGCACCAAAGGTGTTGAGGCAACACCTGCTTGTATAGTGGATAGATGATTCCGAATACGTACTTTTACCTCAGTGGTCGTGAGTCCAACGTACTGTAAATGGTACTTAATGCAACTCAGTACGTAGACCACATATGTAGAAGTACATTTAAGACAGGACTGTATGGAATAAATCTCTCCAGTGACTTCAGATTTAATACTATCAGATGGTAAAACGTATTCGCATTCAAACACTTAAAGATGCCTCTATGTGTTAGCCAGGAGCTCTGTCCCTGATCGGTTTTAGGTAAAACGGAAGGTGATAGTAAATTGCCCAATGTAGTTGTCTTCCTATATGAGCAGCGTAAACCTTGAGCAATACAATGCTCAAGCTTATCATCAGCCGCCAAGAATGAAAAATGTTTTTTAACAATTTTATAGATTTCTGTGTATTCCTGACTAAACTCTGTGACAAAAGTTACTCTTTTATGTTCATTAGTGGCTTTAGACTTATTATTGACACCATCATTACTCAGGTTTATTTGATTTAATTTAATTGTGTATTTAGAATGGAATATGTTTACATTTACATTTCTATTGTGCTCAATCTTTGAAATCATCTATTCTATGGTAATATTTTTGCTATGCCATTCATTGCAAGTACTGATCTATTTAAGACTAAAAATAGGCTGTGTATATATATATATATATATATATATATATATATATATATATATATATATATATGTAAATCCATGCAGGTTCCCATAGGGTTAATTCTCACACAACAAAGTTTTTTGATTTTACCCAATCAGGGTGATCCTGATGCCTTTTAAGTGGCTCAGGTGCATAGTCCTTTAGCTATGATTACGGCCTGAAGGCCGAAACATGTTAGCGGATATTTTTGTTGCGTGCCTGTGCTGACCCCTCCCTGGAGTGTGTGTTTTTATTCTATTTGCACAATAAAGACTGAGTTTTAAACTTCTACTGACCATTGTCTGCACAAATCCTTTCTTTGCTGTTCATTATTTCTGGGCTGCAGCAACGGTCTCAGGACACTAGCTCCAAAGTTCTCTGAGGATTTCCAGGGAAGCCTGTATCCTGCTCCGGATTGGTCCATGGACATCACATGGTGAGAGAGGACCGGAACACACCCCCTCCCGCATAGTGGGACGCTTTACCGAAGACGCTGCAGCGTTTTGACAAGTGGGCTCTGGAATCTGATCTTCAAGGACGCTTACCTAACACACAAGGAAATAAGGATGATCGTTGGCACCCCCGTGGTGGTGAGTAGAGGCGGTAGTGCCTCTTGGGAACACGGTTTCCCCTGATCTTGATCCAGTGTCGGTGTGTGTTTTAAATGCATGAATTTCCTTGACAGTCTTAAGAGCCCTGAAGTATGCTGTTTTCTGACAAGAGCGCATTGTGAAGCGTGTATAGGGGACAATTGAAAGATATAATCTTATTTTCAACAGTTGTTTGTTTGCTTGCCAGCCAATTGGCTTTATGGACATTTATCCCTGGAGTTTGAACTTTGTAAATTTCCTTTAATTTATGGACATTGTGGATGGTTACAGTTTACTTTACTTTACTCTCCTTTTTATTAAGTGCTCTGCCCGGTTGCACTTTACTGTTCCCATCCGTTAACCTGAGCAGTCCTGTACCTTGTCTCCATGGAGGTCACACATTTTTACTATTTATTGCCTATTTCTGAAAGAGACTGTACTTCTAATGAAATAGAGAGTTTTCTCCACAGATAAATCCAATTATTCATTATCAGCATTATTTGAAGAAATTGAGAAACTTTTGATCAGGGAGCATAAGCTCCAGTGGGACATATGGACATTAGAGACTTATCTTAAATTAAAAATCATACCACGTGGGTTGAGATTGAGTAAATTTCCCACGTTTGATGTTACTGACACTGTGTTTATTAATGCATGGAATGATATTTTGTCTGATTGCTCAGCACGTTTAATGCTATTGTTAATCTCTTACAAATCAAATCTCCTCAAAACCATCAGAGAGGAGATAGGGGAACTGCAAATTGAAATGAATTCACGGCAGTTAGAAGCCAGTTTTGCTAAATTTGATGGTATACTCAAACTGTAGTGGCTAAAGTGAAAGATTCAGTTCTCGAGATTAAACACACAAAATTTGTAAGGGACCAGAATGACTACAGCAATAATAGAGTTTATATATGGAAACGTTCAGATAAAGCTACATTTAGAAGACAGGACAGGGGGAGGTCTAGGAATAGACGGAACAATAGTAATAACAAGGCTAAAGGTCAAGCACCTACACATAACACAGAAACTAAAAGGGTAACATACTCAGATACAGATTTTGAGTCAGGGGAGGAAACTGGTGCTTCTAGTGGAGATGAGCTTCCTAGAGGTATTCTTAAAAATGGCCATCTAGCAATAGCACAGAATACACAGGCTCCAACATCCTCAGATCATCATCAATTTCAAGCAGCCACTAATAGAACTCAGACTGTTGTCCCTAAGAGTTCTGCTTCAAATTATGTTGAGGAAAATATTGGCGCTGTGGCAATTCAAACGCATGTTTCTGTAGATGATCAGAGGAAGATGGAACAGGTTTTTTCTCTCCCTCCCCAACGCACCGTAATAGGACAGACAGGCCAGGGACACTACCAATTGAGGGGTCAGAGAGGGAAACAGAAGTACAAATGAGTAATGTTATAAATTTGTCTAAATTTATACTCACTGATTCACAAATTTCTCTTCTGAGTCGTGGCCTAAATTTTGCTCCCACCAATCACTTTAATATCTTTAATACCATCCTTGATGTTAATAAACTTATACGTAATATGACTTTGCAGAAACACTTTTATACTGAATCACGTGATGATACAGGTAGTAGAGTGGATTCTAATATGCACTTATCCACGCAAGGATCACGCACTGATAAATTGACATTCTGTGAAACCTGTGATGTAATTAATATGGAGAGTTTGTCAAGGGATGCCTTGACTGATACAAACAGAGGAGGCATTAATGCATCCAGTGGTTTTCAGAATAAGTCACTGTTCTACCCTATTCAGACAAGGGGTAACACCTTGGAGACTTTTTTCAAGCGTGTAGAACGTGACTTGGTTAAACTCAAAAATTCTGCTGGGTATCAAGTACCTAATCTGTCCAGTCCAGAGAGGGCCGCCCTTAAAGAGCTTCAAGAAAATCATGACATAGTCATACGTTCAGCCGATAAGGGGGGCTCGGTAGTGGTTTTGGACAGATTGGAATATGTGAATGAAGCTTTGCGTCAGCTTAACAATATTGATGACTATATTCCACTACCTAGGGACCCGACCACTGATTTTAAAAGGGAACTTTTGGACATACTGGATGATGGGTTGGAGGATGGGCACTACGACCGGAAAACTTTTGAGTTTTTGGTGGTTGACCATCCGGTGGTGCCCATCTTCCACCATCTGCCAAAAGTGCACAAATCCCTTGAGGACGTCAGGGGGCATCCTATAGTTAGTGGAATAGGTTCATTAATGGAACATGTCTCACAGTGGGTGGATAGCCTTTTGCAACCCCTTGTCCAAAGGTTGCATAATCACATTCAAGATACTAAAGATATTATCTGTACAATTGAACAGCTGAAGTGGCAATACAATAGTCATAAGTGGGCCACAATTGATGTGGTCGCACTATACTCCTCCATTCCACACGAGGAGGGTCTAGTAGCGGTCAACTTCTTTTTGGAGTTTCATTCTGACTTTTCTTTTGAATTCAGACATTTCATTCTTAGAGTTCTAAAGTTTTTCCTTACGCATAATTATTTTTCTTTTGAGGGTGGTTTTTATCTCCAGAGGCATGGGACAGCTATGGGGGCGAAGTTTGCCCCCTCCTATGCCAACCTTTTTATGGGTTGGTGGGAGCTGTCCCACATCTATGGAGATGGGAACCCCTTTAGAGATTATATTTATTTTTATGGCCGCTACATAGATGATTTGCTCCTCGTGTGGAATGGGAGTGAGTCACTTTTCACGGCCTTCATTGCATACCTGAACTCCAATAATATTGGAATCAAGTTCACTAGTGAGTTACAAGGTAATGTGATCAATTTTTTGGACATTACAATCACAGGAACGTGGGATGGTAAAGTAGAGACGGAGATCTACAGGAAGCCCATTACTGGGAATACCCTCATCCACGCACAGAGTTGCCACCCCAGGCATGTACCCTTTGCTGTGGCCAAAGGCCAATTTATCCAGGTCAAACGCAACTGTTCTTCGACGTATAAATGTGCTGAGCAGTCAGATGATTTGACCAACAGACTAAAACACAGAGGGTATAGTGCCAGGGTTATCAAGAAGGCCAGGAGTCAGGTTGATGTCCTTGATAGGTCAAAAGTTTTGAGTAATGATGGTGTCAATAATAAGTCTAAAGCCACTAATGAACATAAAAGAGTAACTTTTGTCACAGAGTTTAGTCAGGAATACACAGAAATCTGTAAAATTGTTAAAAAACATTTTTCATTCTTGGCGGCTGATGATAAGCTTGAGCATTGTATTGCTCAAGGTTTACGCTGCTCATATAGGAAGACAACTACATTGGGCAATTTACTATCACCTTCCGTTTTACCTAAAACCGATCAGGGACAGAGCTCCTGGCTAACACATAGAGGCATCTTTAAGTGTTTGAATAAATGTAGGGTATGCGAATACGTTTTACCATCTGATAGTATTAAATCTGAAGTCACTGGAGAGATTTATTCCATACAGTCCTGTCTTAAATGTACTTCTACGTATGTGGTCTACGTACTGAGTTGCATTAAGTGCCATTTACAGTACGTTGGACTCACGACCACTGAGGTAAAAGTACGTATTCGGAATCATCTATCCACTATACAAGCAGGTGTTGCCTCAACACCTTTGGTGCAACATTTTGCGAAATGTCATCAGAAAAGTGTGGATACACTTAGGTGGCAGGCCATCGAGAGAGTGTTTTGCCCCCCTAGAGGGGCTGACAGAGACAGGCTGCTACAGAAGAGGGAAATGTTCTGGATTTTTAAATTGCAAACACGTGTACCTACAGGTCTAAATTCAGAATATGATCTTATTAATTATTGGGAGTAGCTTGACCTACTGTATTGGGTCATTACTTTTCCCTCTTGTGTGGCAGCCTGTTCTCATCTGTCCTCTTTTGTTTATCAGTTTTGTTTATCAGTTTTATTTATTTATCTATATATTAGCTTTCCTTATTGTGTCTCTCCTCTGTTCCAATCCAATTTTGTGCTTTATCTGCACATCACCTATGTGTAGCTAATACTGTTATTATTATCATAGGTGTTGGGTAGGTTGCAAGTATACTACTATGTACTGTTAATGTTCATAACATTAACACTTCTTACTATTACTATATATTCTTTACCACCTTATGCTGATCACTAAGTCCTATTAAATATTAAATATTATGTCCTACTTTCAAGTACTTATGTCATCATGTTTTCTCCAGTCCATCATCATTTATATAATTTTTACAATTTTATTTAAGTACTTCATATGCTGATTTTTAGGCTGTTATTAGGTTTCCAAGGTTTGGCGTTTGAGCTGTATACATCCTTATGTTACAATATGTATGCTAGTGATATTTATCACACTAGAAATAAGTTTTTGAGATATTGACTAACTGTTACCTTGTAATAATATTATTGAGGTTTATTTGATTTAATTTAATTTAATTGTGTATTTAGAATGGAACATGTTTACATTTACATTTCTATTGTGCTCAATCTTTGAAATCATCTATTCTATGGTAATATTTTTGCTATGCCATTCATTGCAAGTACTGATCTATTTAAGACTAAAAATAGGCTGTGTATATATATATATATGTAAATCCATGCAGGTTCCCATAGAGTTAATTCTCACACAACAAAGTTTTTTGATTTTACCCAATCAGGGTGATCCTGATGCCTTTTAAGTGGCTCAGGTACATAGTCCTTTAGCTATGATTACGGCCTGAAGGCCGAAACATGTTAGCGGATATTTTTGTTGTGTACCTGTGCTGACCCCTGGAGTGTGTGTTTTTATTCTATTTGCACAATAAAGACTGAGTTTTAAACTTCTACTGACCGTTGTCTGCACAAATCCTTTCTTTGCTGTTCATTATTTCTGGGCTGCCGCAACGGTCTCAGGACACTAGCTCCAAAGTTCTCTGAGGATTTCCAGGCAAGCGTGTATCCTGCTCCGGATTGGTCCATGGACATCACATGGTGAGAGAGGACCGGAACACACCCCCTCCCGCATAGTGGGACGCTTTACCGAAGACGCTGCAGCGTTTTGACAAGTGGGATCTTCAATCTGATCTTCAAGGACGCTTACCTAACACACAAGGAAATAAGGATGATCGTTGCACCCCCGTAGTAGTGAGTAGAGGCGGTAGTGCCTCTTGGGAACACGGTTTCCCCTGATCTTGATCCAGTGTCTGTGTGTGTTTTAAATGCATGAATTTCCTTGACAGTCTTAAGAGCCCTGAAGTATGCTGTTTTCTGACAAGAGCGCATTGTGAGCGTGTATAGGGGACAATTGAATGATATCATCTTATTTTCAACAGTTGTTTGTTTGCTTGCCAGCCAATTGGCTTTATGGACATTTATCCCTGGAGTTTGAACTTTGTAATTTCCTTTAATTTATGGACATTGTGGATGGTTACAGTTTACTTTACTTTACTCTCCTATATATATATAAACTCGTTTTTAAATCTGTCTCTTTACTAACAACATCTACTAGAAAACAAACTTAATTTCAGTTATACTAAAAGTGAACATTCAGTATAGATATAAGCTCCAGATTTAAATAGCTTTCAAAGTTACATCAGTCTGGCAATGAAAATAAATTTGACAAGTTATTTTAATCTGCTTTTGGAAATAGAATCCGTGTGTGTTCACCAAATTAAATGTTGGTTGTTTTTTCTACTACATTGCATGCAACCTATAAACAAAACACTTTAAAGTTATCTTTATATCTTCAGATTTATTGCTTGATTTTTTCCCATCAAATTTTTTCCCATCAAATGAAGCTAGAAATAGACTAGTCCAAAAAATATACCCCCATGAAAAATCATATAAAGATAGGTATATGCCGCCATCTTGAAACTCAAAAAGCCTACTTTGACAATTTGTAATTTTATGCGTTTTTTTTAATTAGCACAATATATAGCTGTATAATTTATATTTAACTCTAACTGTTTTAACTCTTATTAAATGGAACAAATGTGTTAAGATTTAGGCCTCTATTTATGAAAGGTCTTGCGGACCTGATACGACAGTGCGGATGAGGTCCGCAAGACCTCGCTGAATGCGGAGAGCAATACGCTCTCCGTATTCAGCATTGCACCAGCAGCTCACAAGAGCTGCTGGTGCAACGCCGCCCCCTGCTGACTCGCGGCCGCCAGCAGGGAGGTGTCAATCAACCCAATCGTATTCGATCGAGTTGCATTGTGGCGATTCCTGTCCGCCTGCTCAGAGCAGGCGTACAGGGTTATGGAGCAGCGGTCTTTAGACCGCTGCTTCATAACTGCTGTTTCTGGCGAGCCTGAAGACTCGACAGAAACGCGGGCCATTAAGCTCCATTCGGAACTTGATAGATAGGCCCCATAAAATCAGCCACATTTTGTATTTGTGTTTGAATTAGAACTTCTATTTTATTTGTTTGATTTTCTTCCTTTAATTGTACTTTTATTTTTACATACTTTAAATTTTAAAGCAATAATTTGTTTTTTTTCATAATCATAACATTTATATTAAAACAAATAAACAGTATAATACCAAACCCATAAAGCATGCAAGCAAAATATTCTCAATCATTAGTGAAATTGCATTTTAAAATATTTTTCCTATGCACAATAATCACTACTTTAAAGCCTGTATCTTAGCAAATACTACAAGGATTAAATGTGCTTTAAAAATTAACCTAAAGGTCAAACTAATCCATCTCTCTCATATTTCTTATCATTTCACTCAGTTGTTTGGACTGTAGCCAAGACGAACTTTTCAAAAGAGGCGCTACAAATGTATAATTTTGCTATAGCTTAAAAACTGCTCAACTAATTTACTTAAAGGGATAGAAAACCCCAACATTTTATTTCATGATTTGGATAGAACAATTTTAAACAACTTTCCAATTTACTTCCATTATCAAATGTGCTTCATTCTCTTGTTATCCTTTGCTGAAGTATCAGCAGTGCACTACTGGCAGTTTGCTGAACACATCCAGTTAGCCAATTACAAGAGACACATATGTGCAGGCACCAATCAACAGCCAGCTCCCACTAGTGTAAGATATGTGCATATACTTTTTCAACAAGCACAAATAGAAGTGAGTTAAAAGTATCTTAAAATTACATGTTCTATCTGAATCATGCACGTTTAATTTGGACTTTCCTATCCCTTTAAAATGTTTCACATTTGCTGTTCTTTTTAGTATCTCTGTATTTTTAAATAATATATGTTTATGTGCAGAATTAAATTGACTTTCTGTGTGAGCAGAGTCCCAGGACTCTCAGTATTTTTTAAAATAATATACGATCATGTGCAGAATTGAACCGTCTCTGGGCTAAATTACTAGTGGTGTGCTAACTGTTGCACATAAGCAAAAAGGGGTTCATGGCGGCTCTCTGCCCCGGGCCATTGGAACTAGCAAGCGTATTACTGGTTGAAAGTAAATACGTTCGCTTTAGCGTCATTGAGCTTAATGCACATCGAGATAACATAATTTCAGAGCTCTAGTTAACTGTTACGCTCGACTAAAAAGTTGCACAAAAAACATCAAAATTAAGTTTAAAAGTACAATTACACTCATAATAACTTTATCTAATAAAAACTATTTACGTATGAATAAATAGAACATATTCTGCTTTGTGAAGAACATTGGAATGTGGAATATTCATATTTCATGTCGGGTTAGCGTACTTGGTTAAACGCAATCGGATTTGCACGCAAGTAAGGGTGTTAGGTTTTTTTTCACTTTCCACGCTCCATTGAAGTCTACGGGGAAATACGTCAACGCGGTTGCGATATTCCAAGTTCGGCTTTTTACGCACATCGGGTTAGAGCTCGTGAGAAAACGTTTCACTTTCAACTTGTAATATGCGCACTTCCCAATGCGCGCAAAAAGCCTCCATCTAGCAAAGTTAATGCACTAATGGAAGTGCAAAGTACCGCTCTACTCTTAATCTAGCCCTTATGTGTTAGCAGTAGAGTTGTACATATTTGTGCACTTACTGTTTGTTTCACATAAACATATTTTACTTAAAGGGACAGTCTAATCCAAAATAAACTTTAATGATTCAGATAGGGCATGCAATTTTAAACAACTCCTGAATTTACTTTTATCACCAATTTTGCTTTGTTCTCTTGGTATTCTTAGTTGAAAGCTAAACCTAGGAGGTTCATATGCTAATACCTTAAAGACGGCCTCTTATCTGAATGCATTTTGACAGTTTCTCACTATTAGAGGGTGTTTGTGCATGAGTACAGTGTTATCTATATGACACACATGAACTAAGAGTTACCTAGGAGTTAGCACTGATTGGCTAAATTGCAAGTCTGCCAAAAGAACTGAAATAAGAGGGCAGTCTGCAGAGGCTTAGATACAAGGTAATCACAGAGGAAATAAGTGTATTATTATAACTGTGTTGTTTATGCAAAACTGGGTAATGGGTAATAATTTAGTGGTTATCTATCTTTTAAACAATAAATGTTCTTAAATTTTCTGGTGTAGACTGTCCCTTTAAAGGGACAGTCTTGACCCAATACTTTTTTTTTTTACTTATTGTTACCTACCAGATAAACATCTTGCAACGGTTCCACATCTATAAGCTTGTAAGAAGTAAATTAAACTTTTAAATAATCATTTTTTGTTATCAACCGAAAACGCTCGCCAAGGTCCACCCCCAGCTTTCTTCTCGTCCAGTTAGCTGTTTTCTTTTATGACAGTTTAGCAGTGCATGTTTAATTGTTTTCAGTTAGCAGGTGCGATTAGGAAAACTTATTTAAGAGTCAATTGTGATTGGAGAAACTTAACATTCGAAAATGTTCAAGCAATAGGTGGGCAAGGCTTGACGGACATTTTCGGCTCCTAACAAAGATGAATATTTAAATGTTTCATGTACGTCTTACTTGCTTATAGATGTGGGACCAGTTGCAGGATTTATAAAAATAAGTATTCAAAATTATGTATTGGGTCTAAACTGTCCTTTTAAAGAACCATTAAACTTGACATTTCAACAACGTATAATGTTTAATTATTGCAAGTGAAACATTATTGCAATAAACATTCATTATTTAGTTTGCTGCCTTTTGCTGTAAAATACATCTAAAAATTGTGCTTATTTTACTTTTTCCCAGAGAGGTTTGAGTTGATACTTTTAGGCAATTTATGTAAGCTTTTGTTTACTTACCCCTCCCCCTTAGATTCTCAGCAGGCGGCCTCTTACCTGAATGCATTTTAACCGTTTTTTACAACTAGAGGGCGTTAGTTAATTTGTGCCATAAAGATAACATTGTGCTCATGCACGTGGAGTTACCTAGGAGTGAGCACTTATTGGCTAAAATGCATGTCTGTCAAAATAACTGAAATAAGGGGGCAGTCTGCAGGGGTTTAGATACAAGGTAAGTATACAGAGGTAAAACGTATATTATTATAACTGTGTTCGTTATGCAAAACTGGGTTATGGGTAATAAAGGGATTATCTATCTTTTTAAACAACAAAAATTCTGGTGTAGACTGTCCCTTTAATCTCTCGCTCCAAACACTGCCCGTAAGTGCAGCTTTGGGGGCGGGCATCTAACATATCGGTAATGTATCCTGACATATGGAATCATTTAAAAAAAATATTTGTATAATTAAAATATATTCTATAACATATACAACTATATCATTTTATACTTACATGTATTTAAAATGCTTTTAAAAATGCTGTGATTACTGGCACTTTAATATTTTTATTCTTTGCCATTTCTACAGTTCTTAAATATATTGCCGCTCTCATTGTGACTCTTTTGTCTGACAAACTTGTTCATATTTTCTTTCTGTATCTTGTGGGAAATCTTTTATTCTCACTGCTATTTTTGGATTATTGGGCCCCTTGTGAATTTATACACAGAACAAGATAAAGTGTTTATGACTGTAAGTTTCATTTTCATAATACACAAAACCTGATAATGTTTGTGTCTTGCATTAAAACATACAGTAGATAAAACTTATCAGACTCTATGCTAATAAAAACAGATTCACTGCATGAAAAAGTCATGAGTGGATTCTGTATACAATATAGATATGTGCATGGCGAAAAAAATTTGGTTCGGTTCGGATGGATTCGGAATTTTTTGAATTTCGGTTTGGATCGATTCGAATTCGGAAAATTTGAATTGATTCGGTTTGGATTTGTTTTGGATTCGAAGAAATTCGGCTGGATTTGGTTTGATTCGCTCCGGTTCAGAAATTCGGAATTTCGGTAAGTGTTAGGTGGCATTAGACTAGTATTATGTATTGTATATTAGGTGTAAAACATAGCAGAGTGATATAACCTAATATACTGTACAATACTAGTGTAATCCATGGCCATCCAAATTTACCGAATAAATCCGAACTAATTCGGATTTATTCAGTAAATTCCGCAGTATTTTAATTCCGAAATTCGGTTCGATCCGAATCTCAGAATTTGCAGAATTTTCCGAATTGCACATATCTAATACAATATATATATATATATATATATATATATATATATATATATATATATATATATATATATATACTATAATTGCATTTGTAATATCCGTCGCCTTCAGCAGTTGCGCACGCATCTTGAATGGAATGCTGGCAGCGCGAGGACAAAAGAATTCACCTGGATGCTGCGAAGCTGCATCCCGGTGAATTCCGAAACAGGGATTCAGCAAAGGCAAATGGAGCATTACAAAAGCAACACCTAATCGCCCACATTAAAGTATTTAAAAAAAAAAAAACGCTTGCATCAAGTATTAAAAAAAAAAAATAACTGGCCGCATCAAGTATTAAAAAAAACAAAAAAAAAAACGCCTGCATCAAGTATTAAAAAAATAAATAAATAACCGCCCACATCAAGAATTAAAATAAAAAACACCCGCAAGAAATATAACAAGAAAAATCCTACACTTTGGGGCCTATCTATCAAGCTCTGAAAGGAGCTTGACGGGCCGTGTTTCTGGGGAGTTTTCAGACTCGCCAGAAACAGCAGTTATGAAGCAGTGGTCACAAAGACCGCTGCTCCATAACCTGCCCGCCTACTCTGAGCAGGCGGACAGACATCGCCGGAAGTCAACCCGATCGAGTACGATCGGGTTGATTGACACCTCCCTGCTGGCTGCCCCTTGGCCGCGAGTCTGCAGGGGGCGCCGTTGCACCAGCAGCTCTTGTGAGCTGCTGATGCAATGCTGAATACGGAGAGCGTATTGCTCTCCGTATTCAGCGAGGTCTGGTGGACCTGATCCGCACTGTGGGATCAGGTCCGCCAGACTTTGTTAAATAGAGGCCAAAGTATTAACTCCTAAATCCCAAAATGCCTATTATCGCAATAAACCAATTTACCCTATTAACCCCTAAAACGCAAAACCCCTACATAGCAATAAACCTATTTACCCTATTAACCCCTAAACCGCAAAACCCTTACATCACAATAAACCTATTTTTTTTTTTTTCAAAAAAGTTTTTTATTGAGGTTATAATAAAAGTTTTACAACATATTCATCAAATAACAATGATAGCATAATTCTGAAAGATACATCCTTATAGCATAAACATAGTTATAAACCAAAGAAAAATGGACAAAAGACGAATGAGACCGCTAGGGTTAACCATGTAAAACCGGGATGTCAGTAACGGAATCTATGTTTGTGCATAAAATAATGGAACCTCAGTTTTATATTTTATATATAATAGATGTGGCCCAAGCCTACCGTGAAGAGAATTTGTAGGTTTGTTTATTCTAATAGGGTTGAGGCAGGTGTGGGGCAGTATTTGTTTGGATGCTCTAAGACCAGGGTGGCCTAAAGAAGGGAAAAGAGAATTCAGCGGGCAAGAGCCGCTTGTATTAGAAAAGGAGGGGGAAAGAAGGGAATGAGGGACGGAGCTATCTAGGATGCCAAGTCAATAATGTGAATGGGGCTCTTAGAAGGCCTATTATACAGTTACAAATTTACAGGTGACATATATAGAAGAGACTATTTAGTATATACAGAGTATAGGGGGACTACTGCATGAGCTCCTCTCCTGGGGAAGTGCCAACTCCAGGCGATGTGGGTAAAAGGGATATGGATATGACCCGCAGGCAACCAGTTCCGGCGGGAAAGGGAGAAGAGGAGCTCAGCAAAGACCAGTATTTCGTCCAAATATAAACTTCCACACGGGGAGTGTGATTAATTAGAGGTCTAATTATCGCTAGAGGGCTCTTTATTAGATGTATCATCATACCTAAGCTGTGCCTATAAATTAAAGACATTGTAGTGGACTTGGCGCTACACATAAACTGCATCTTTATACTGGAGGCTCTGAATGGTACTTGTTGCTGTACCCAAGCTGACCCTATATATTAACGGCACTATGTTGCACTAGCTACTACTCTATATACAGACTGAACTTTTTAACTAGAGACACTGTATTAAACCTGTAACTATACACAAATGATACTTATATACTAGGGGGCCCTGTAGTACACTTGTTATTATACTTAAGCTTTAACTAAAGCTATACCTATATATTAGAGATCTCATATTAGGCTTGATACTACATACAGGCTGAACTTGTATATTAGTGGGCACCATATTAGATTTGCTACTATAAACGATTTAGCAGGAGCCGGCTGACCTAAAGTGTAAAATAACATGCCGTGTAAGGTTGCACCCAATGAATTGGTATACGCAATAATGTAGTTTCATTTAAACCCTGTACGAGACTTAATACTATGTACAAACTGTACCAATATTTGAGAGGGCACCGTATAATACCTCACTATATACAGGCTGTACCTACACACTAGAAGGCTCAGTATAAGACCTGTTACTATATCCAAGCTGAACCTAGATACTAGTGGGCGCCATATAAGACCTATTACTATATACCTTCTGTGCCTATAAACTAGTGGCACTGGACTAGGCTTGTTACTTTAAACAAAAATCAGCAGACCTAGATGTCTGGGTTATAGACAGTTAGATTGCTCTAGTAACTACAAACAAATCTCTATGGTAAAATGTACAGTGTGTTAATTTCTGAGAATAATTCCCCCTAGACAAAATATGTATGTATTAGGATTACCAAATGTATAGTTCTGAAAGTTAAATAAACTGGGAATTAGGTAATGCATAGGGTTACTTCTGACGCAACATATAGAACCTGGATTGGGCTAAAATAATATTCGGCGGGTAAACATCACTTAAAGTTTAGGATAGACTATCCCCTTAATAACGTTATAGGCTGGGAGTTAAGAAATCTAATACTCAGAGGCATATGTTATATAAACCATAACCACCTATTATTTAGTAATGCAGGTAGCTCTAGAGCTATATAAAATATTAGGAAATTTAACTTTCACCCAAATATTTGTCTCTTGAGTAAATAAGAGTCTAAGAAGCCTTTTTATAAAATAGAACTAAATTAGCCCTAAAAAGCAAGATCTCCTCATATTGTCTAATTATCAGTTTGTTGTTTTAGCTATACGACCAAATAGTAAAATATATCTTAGCCAGAAAGAATGGGATGTAGAAGTTTTAATTTATAAAAATAAAAATGATTCCCCCTAGTCACAAAAATGTGTGTAGTAAAGGGTTATCCCCCATCTGAAAACAGAAATCTCTCCTGTTCCTCCTGAGGAATTAAGTGTTTGATATAGGAGAAGGCTAGGCATATGTAATACAAAGAACCCTTTTCAGAATCTGTGAGGAAGGGGAGGTAACTAAGTAACTCCTCAGTTGTTTTAGCATTTAGGGAGTAATGATAGAAAATAACATATATGTTACTGAAGTACGCAGTAAGTGAGAAATACTACCAGACATACATAGGTTAGCTGGGAGCCACCAGGTTAATAACATTCAGTTGATCAGTAGTGAACATATCTTAACAAAATGTATCTCACAGTTTAGCTAGACAATGAATATGGACAGCAATTTATAGGAAATAAACATTAACCTTGTACAATAAATATTAACCTTGTAGATTGGAATCCTTTAACCAAGAGTATAGGGAGCAGACTTCAACCAAATATCTACATCCTTGAATAAAACAAAATTGACACGAATATAATATAAATGAAAATGTACACAGCTGCTAACCTCTAAGAAATTCCAATCTTCATAGTTGTACAAGTTTGAAATAATGTAATACATACATGTTGCTGAGCCGTGTAGTGAGTAGCATGTAATACAGAACATTTATAAGCCATCTAAGGCCTCTCAGTCTACTAAGAATCAAAGTATGGCATTAAACAGGATTGGAGATATAATCATAGCAAGACATATCCTGCCTCTTCACTAGCAAGAGAGTACAGGTGGTTGTAAACCTATAGTAAACTAATACAGGGTAAAAGTTAAACTTACAGAATAGAACTCTCATAGCTAATATACAAAAAAAACAAAAAAAAACAAAATAAAAACACTTTGCAGCTAAATAGTAAGAGAGAAATGTGTTAGAAAAATCCAGAGAGGCTCATCTCATGACCGCAATTAGGGCTAGTCAAAAAATAAATAAATAAAAAATAAAAAAAGCCAGTTAAGTCCTCAGATCCATCCTGTAGTGTTAGAAACTTCAGCCGATGCCTTCTCTTATATAAAGATTCTTAAGAACAGGGCAGTCAGATGTGTGTAAATACCTTCGTAGTGGGGGCTCATTGCGCTTGATCCATTTTTTAGGAAGCCAGCCGTAAATGAGATAAGCAGAGCGGCGATCTTTGTTCCCCTGATTGGAGCCAGGGAAGTACCTAGTGCATGGCTGATGCCTAAGGGGCTTTGTAGCGCAACTGAACCGTTCAGGGATTTTTGTGCGACATAGCTTAAGCCCAATATCGCTCGGACCAAGAGAAGCAGTTGTAAGTGTCCTCTGATTGCTGGAGTCTGGCGTGTCGGTCTGCGAACCGTTAGTTGGTTCCTCCGTGTTAGAATTAAAAGTAACTCCGTCAGTGAAGGCTAATGTATCTTCAGTGGCACTTTGCAAAGGGAGGTAGGCTGTAAACTTGAATGCCCCTCGATCTAATGGCCGGTAAGGTAACAGTACTGCCAGCTTGTCCATCATAACAGCTAGTTCCGTCTTTAGCTCCTGGTAGTAGGCTTGTAGTGATTGCTCTGTCTTGGCCTCCCATCTGTCTAGGAACTCCATTATGAGCTAAGATGGTGATTCGTGCCCTTATAGTGAAGTATTTGGCACCGGCTTTAGGGGCTGTTTATCTATGAAGCCCACGTTTAGCTCCCTCCTGGTGCATAGATATCAATGTTGATTCAATGAAGGTTCAAAATAATATATGAAAGGAAGTCTCCTATTTATACATATTATTGTTATATAAGATTATAGATGAGGAGCTCCAGAAATGTACATCCGATCACTCAGCTTGTTGGCTCCGCCCCACAATAAACCTATTTAACTTATTAACCCTTTAAACCGCAAAAACCTACAATACAAATAACTATTTAAATAACTAAGTACAGTACACTAACCTAACAACCCCTAACTTAACAACCCCTAACCTAACACCCCATTAAATTAACCCAAATTACTTAAACTAATGCATTGTAAATTTACAAAAAATAAAAAAAACTAACGGGTAGATTACGAGTCTTGCATTATGAGGGGTGTGGTGCTAACTTGCAGTTTATTCTCACCGCTCACTTACCTGCAGCACTGGTATTACGGGTTTTTATAAACCCGGCGTTAACAGGCAAGAAGTGAGCGTAGAGCAAAATTGAGCTTCACAATGCACTCCAATACCAGCGCTGCTTAAGTGAGCGGTGAGCTTGTTGTATGTGCTTGTGCACTATTTCCCCATAGACATCAATGGGGAGAGCCGGCTGAGAAAAAGTCTAACACCTGCAAAAAAGCAGCGTAAAACTCAGTAACGCAGCCCCATTCATTCCTATGGGTAAACACATTTTATGTTTACACCTAACACCCTAACATGAACCCCGAGTCTAAACATCCTTAATCTTACACTTATTAACTCCAAATCTGCCGCCCCCGTCATCCCCGACACCTACATTATACTTATTAACCCCCAATCTGCTGCTCCCAATATCCTCGACACCTACATTATATTTATTAACCACTAATCTGCCGTCCCCAAGTCGCCGCCACTATTCTAAATGTATTAACCCCTAAACCTGTCTAACCCTAACCCTAACACCCCCTAACTTAATATAATTAAAATAAATCTAAATAAAATTCCTATCATTACCTAAATTATTCCTATTTAAAACTAAATACTTACCTGTAAAATAACAATATAACTTATAGTTACATTGTATGTAGCTTAGGGTTTATTTTTATTTTACAGGCAAGTTTGTATTTATTTTAACTAGGTAGAATAGTTACTAAATAGTTATTAACTATTTACTAACTACCTTGCTAAAATAAATACAAATTTACCTGTAAAATAAAACCTAACCTAAGTTACACTAACACCTAACACTACACTGCAATTAAAACATTTAAATAAATTAAATACAATTAAATAAATTAAATTCAATTAGCTAAATTATAAAAACCCCCACTAAATTACAGAAAATAAAAAACAAATTACAAGATATTTAAACTAATTACACCTAATCTAATAGCCCTATCAAAATAAAAAAGCCCCCTCAAAATAAAAATAAAAACAGCCTAAACTAAACTATCAATAACCCTTAAAAGGGCCTTTTGCGGGGCATTGCCCCAAATAAATCAGCTCTTTTACCTGTAAACATAATACAAACAACACCCCCAAAAGTAAAACCCACCACCCACACAACCAACCCCCCAAATAAAATCCAAACTAAAAAAACCTAAGCTCCTCATTGCCCTGAAAAGGGCATTTGGATGGGCATTGTCCTTAAAAGGGCATTTAGCTCTATTGCTGCCCAAAGCCCTAACCTAAAAATAAAACCCAACCAATACACCCTTAAAAAATCCTAACACTAACCCCCGATTATTCACTTACCAGGAGAAGTCTTCATCCAAGCGGCAAGATGTCTTCAACGAAGCCGGCAGAAGTGATCCTCCAGATGGGCAGAAGTGGTCCTCTAGACGGGAAGAAGTCTTCACCCAGATGGCATCTTCTATCTTCATCCTTCCGACGCGGAGCGGCTCCATCTTCAAGACATCCGGCGCGGAGCATCCTCTTCTTCCGATGGCTTCTTGCTGAATTAAGGTACCTTTAAGTGACGTCATCCAAGATGGCGTCCCTTAGATTCCGATTGGCTGATAGAATTATATCAGCCAATCGGAATTAAGGTTGAAAAAATCCTATTGGCTGATGCAATCAGCCAATAGGATTGAACTTCAATCCTATTGGCTGATCCAATCAGCCAGTAGGATTGAGTTCGCATTCTATTGGCTGTTCCAATCAGCCAATAGAATGCAAGCTCAATCCTATTGGCTGATTAGATTAGCCAATAGGTTTTTTTTAACCTTAATTCCGATTGGCTGATATAATTCTATTAGCCAATCGGAATCTAAGGGACACCATCTTGGATGAAGTCTGGAGGACAACTTCTACCCATCTGGAGGACCACTTCTGCCAGCTTCGTTGAGGACATCTTGCCGCTTGGATAAAGACTTCTCCCGGTAAGTGAATCTTCGGGGGCTAGTGTTAGGATTTTTTAAGGGTGTATTGGGTGGGTTTTATTTTTAGGTTAGGGCTTTGGGCAGCAATAGAGCTAAATGCCCTTTTAAGGGCAATGGGGAGCTTAGTTTTTTTTTAGTTAGGATTTTATTTGGGGGATTGGTTGTGTGGGTGGTGGGTTTTACTGTTGGGGGGATTGTTTGCATTATTTTTTAAAGGTAAAAGAGCTGATTTCTTTTGGGCAATGCCCCGCAAAAGGCTAGGGTTTTTTTATTTTGGGGGGGCTTTTTTATTTTGATAGGGCTCTTAGATTAAGTGTAATTAGTTTAAATATCTTGTCATTTGTTTTTTATTTTCTGTAATTTAGTGGGGGGTTTATTGTATTTTAGCTAATTGTATTTAATTTATTTAATTGTATTTAATTTATGTAAGTTATTTAATTGTAGTGTAGTGTTAGGTGTTAGTGTAACATAGGGTAGGTTTTATTTTACAGGTAAATTTTTATTTATTTTAGCTAGGTAGTTAGTAAATAGTTAATAACTATTTAGTAACTATTCTACTTAGTTAAAATAAATACAAACTTGCCTGTAAAATAAAAATAAACCATAAGCTAGATACAATGTAACTATTAGTTATTTTGTAGCTAGCTTAGGGTTTATTTTACAGGTATTTAGTTTTAAAAAGGAATAATTTAGGTAATGATAGAAATTTTATTTAGATTTATTTTAATTATATTTAAGTTTGGGGGGGTTAGGGTTAGGGTTAGACTTAGGTTTAAAGGGTTAATAAATTTAGAATAGTGGCGACGACGTTGGGGACGGCAGATTAGGGGTTAATTAGTATAATGTAGGTGGCGGCGATGTTAGGGGCGGCAGATTAGGGGTTAATAAATATAATGTAGGATGCGGCGATGTTTGGGGCAGCAGATTAGGGGTTAATAATATTTAACTAGTGTTTTGCGAGGCGGAAGTATGGCGGTTTATGGGTTAATATGTTTATTGTAGTGGCGGAGATGTCCGGAGCGGCAGATTAGGGGTTAATAATTTTATTTTAGTGTTTGCGATGTGGGAGGGCCTCGGTTTAGGGGTTAATAGGTAGTGTATGGGTGTTAGTGTACTTTTTAGCACTTTAGTTATGAGTTTTAAGCTACAGCTTTGTAGCGTAAAACTCATAACTATTGACTTTAAAATGTGTTAGGAATCTTGGCGGTAGAGGGTGTACCGCTCACTTTTTGGCCTCCCAGGACAAACTCGTAATACCGGCACTATGGAAGTCCCATAGAAGAGGTTGCGCTTGGAAGAAGACTTCACCGCCTGGAACAGGACCTTCTTCGCCGGACTTCAGGAACCGTGAGTACCAACCTGGGGGTTAGACTTAGAATTTTTGAAGGGTTTTTTGTGGGGATTTGTTTTATTTAGATTAGGGATGGGCAGAAAAAGAGCTAAATGCCCAATGGGTAGTTTAGTTTTTTTAGTGTTAGGTTCTTTTATTTTGGGGGGTGGGGGTTTAATGTTAGGTGGGACTTTGTATATTTTTTGTAAAAGAGATGATTATCTTGGGGCAATGTCCTGCAAAAAGCCCTTTTAAGGGCTACTGGTAGCTTATTATTAGAGTAGGGGGTGTTTTTATTTTGGGGGGGTCTTTTTTATTTTAATAGGGATTAGGTTTAATTTTGTTAAATTTGGAAATTAGATTTTTTTATTTTATGTAATGTTATCTTTTTTTTATTTTTTGTAAATTTACGTTGGCCTAGATTCGGAGTTTGGCGTTAGCCGTGAAAACCAGCGTTAGAGGCTCCTAACGCTGGTTTTAGGCTACCTCCGGTATTTGGAGTCACTCAAAATAGGGTCTAACGCTCACTTTTCAGCCGCGACTTTTCCATACCGCAGATCCCCTTACGAAAATTGTGTATCCTATCTTTTCAATGGGATTTTTCTAACTCCGGTATTTAGAGTCGTGTCTGAAGTGAGCGTTAGACATCTAACGACAAAACTCCAGCCACAGGAAAAAAGTCAGTAGTTAAGAGCTTTCTGGGCTAACGCCGGTTCATAAAGCTCTTAACTACTGTACTCTAAAGTACACTAACACCCATAAACTACCTATGTACCCCTAAACCGAGGTCCCCCCACATCACCGCCACTCGATTAATCTGCCGACCGCCACCTACGTTATACTTATGTACCTCTAATCTGCTGCCCCTAACACCGCCGACCCCTGTATTATATTTATTAACCCCTAATCTGCCCCCCACAACGTCGCCGCCAGCTACCTACAATAATTAACCCCTAATCTGCCGACCGCAAAGCGCCGCCACCTACATTATAGCTATGTACCCCTAATCTGCTGCCCCTAACACCGCCGACCCCTATATTATATTTATTAACCCCAAATCTGCCCCCCACAACGTCGCCTCCACCTGCCTACACTTATTAACCCCTAATCTGCCGAGCGGACCGCACCGCTATTATAATAAAGTTATTAACCCCTAATCCGCCTCACTAACCCTATAATAAATAGTATTAACCCCTAATCTGCCCTCCTTAACATCGCCGACACCTAACTTCAATTATTAACCCCTAATCTGCCGACCGGAGCTCACCGCTATTCTAATAAATGTATTAGCCCCTAAAGCTAAGTCTAACCCTAACACTAACACCCCCCTAAATTAAATATAATTTAAATCTAACGAAATTAATTAACTCTTATTAAATAAATTATTCCTATTTAAAGCTAAATACTTACCTGTAAAATAAACCCTAATATAGCTACAATATAAATTATAATTATATTATAGCTATTTTAGGATTTATATTTATTTTACAGGTAACTTTGTATTTATTTTAACCAGGTACAATAGCTATTAAATAGTTAAGAACTATTTAATAGCTAAAATAGTTAAAATAATTACAAAATTACCTGTAAAATAAATCCTAACCTAAGTTACAATTAAACCTAACACTATACTATCATTAAATTAATTAAATAAAATACCTACAATTACCTACAATTAAACCTAACACTACAGTATCAATACATTAATTAAATACAATATCTACAAATAACTACAATGAAATAAACTAGCTAAAGTACAAAAAATAAAAAAGAACTAAGTTACAAAAAATAAAAATATATTTACAAACATAAGAAAAATATTACAACAATTTTAAACTAATTACACCTACTCTAAGCCCCCTAATAAAATAACAAAGACCCTCAAAATAAAAAATTCCCTACCCTATTCTAAATTACTAAAGTTCAAAGCTCTTTTACCTTACCAGCCCTGAACAGGGCCCTTTGCGGGGCATGCCCCAAGAAGTTCAGCTCTTTTGCCTGTAAAAAAAAACATACAATACCCCCCCCCCAACATTACAACCCACCACCCACATACCCCTAATCTAACCCAAACCCCCCTTAAATAAACCTAACACTAAGCCCCTGAAGATCATCCTACCTTGTCTTCACCTCACCAGGTATCACCGATCCGTCCTGGCTCCAAAATCTTCATCCAACCCAAGCGGGGGCTGGCGATCCATCATCCGGTGGCTGAAGAGGTCCAGAAGAGGCTCCAAAGTCTTCATCCTATCCGGGAAGAAGAGGCGATCTGGACCGGCAACCATCTTGATCCAAGCGGCATCTTCTATCTTCATCCGATGACGACCGGCTCCATCCTGAAGACCTCCACCGCGGACCCATCTTCTTCCGGCGACGTCCAACTGAAGAATGACGGTTCCTTTAAGGGACGTCATCCAAGATGGCGTCCCTCGAATTCCGATTGGCTGATAGGATTCTATCAGCCAATCGGAATTAAGGTAGGAATATTCTGATTGGCTGATGGAATCAGCCAATCAGAATCAAGTTCAATCCGATTGGCTGATCCAATCAGCCAATCGGATTGAACTTGATTCTGAGTGGCTGATTCCATCAGCCAATCAGAATATTCCTACCTAATTCCGATTGGCTGATAGAATCCTATCAGCCAATCGGAATTCGAGGGACGCCATCTTGGATGACGTCATTTAAAGGAACCGTCATTCGTCGTTCAGTCGTAGGCCAGGATGGATGTTCCGCGTCGGAGGTCTTCAGGATCCTGCCGCTCCGGTCCGGATGGATGACAATAGAAGATCCCGCTTGGATGAAGACTTCAATCGGATGGAAGACCTCTTCTGCCCCGCTTGGATGAAGACTTCAGCCGGATCATGGACCTCTTCAGCTCCCGCTTGGATGATGACTTCAGCCGGATCATGGACCTCTTCAGCCCCCCGCTTGGGCTTGGTTCAGGACATCGGAGGAGCTCTTCTGGACCAATCGGTGAACCTGGTATGGTGAAGATAAGGTAGGAAGATCTTCAGGGGCTTAGTGTTAGGTTTATTTAAGGGGGGGTTTGGGTTAGATTAGGGGTATGTGGGTGGTGGGTTGTAATGTTGGGGGGGGGTATTGTATGTTTTTTTTTACAGGCAAAAGAGCTGAACTTCTTGGGGCATGCCCCGCAAAGGGCCCTGTTCAGGGCTGGTAAGGTAAAAGAGCTTTGAACTTTAGTAATTTAGAATAGGGTAGGGCATTTTTTTATTTTGGGGGGCTTTGTTATTTTATTAGGGGGCTTAGAGTAGGTGTAATTAGTTTAAAATTGTTGTAATATTTTTCTTATGTTTGTAAATATTTTTTTATTTTTTGTAACTTAGTTCTTTTTTATTTTTTGTACTTTAGTTAGTTTATTTCATTGTAGTTATTTGTAGGAATTGTATTTAATTTATTTATTGATAGTGTAGTGTTAGGTTTAATTGTAGGTAATTGTAGGTATTTTATTTAATTAATTTAATGATAGTATAGTGTTAGGTTTAATTGTAACTTAGGTTAGGATTTATTTTACAGGTAATTTTGTAATTATTTTAACTAGGTAACTATTAAATAGTTCTTAACTATTTAATAGCTATTGTACCTGGTTAAAATAATTACAAAGTTACCTGTAAAATAAATATTAATCCTAAAATAGCTACAATGTAATTATAATTTAAATTGTAGCTATATTAGGATTTATTTTACAGGTAAGTATTTAGCTTTTAATAGGAATACTTTATTTAATAAGAGTTAATTAATTTCGTTAGATTAAAATTATATTTAACTTAGGGGGGTGTTAGTGTTAGGGTTAGACTTAGCTTTAGGGGTTAATACATTTATTAGAATAGCGGTGTGCTCCGGTCGGCAGATTAGGGGTTAATAATTGAAGTTAGGTGTCGGCGATATTAGGGAGGGCAGATTAGGGGTTAATACTATTTATTATAGGGTTAGTGAGGCGGATTAGGGGTTAATAACTTTATTATAGTAGCGCTCAGGTCCGCTCGGCAGATTAGGGGTTAATAAGTGTAGGCAGGTGGAGGCGACGTTGTGGGGGGCAGATTAGGGGTTAATAAATTTAATATAGGGGTCGGCGGTGTTAGGGGCAACAGATTAGGGGTACATAGGGATAATGTAAGTAGCGGCGGTTTACGGAGCGGCAGATTAGGGGTTAATAATAATATGCAGGGGTCAGCGATAGCGGGGGCGGCAGATTAGGGGTTAATAAGTGTAAGGTTAGGGGTGTTTAGACTCGGGGTACATGTTAGAGTGTTAGGTGCAGACGTAGGAAGTGTTTCCGCATAGCAAACAATGGGGCTGCGTTAGGAGCTGAACGCGGCTTTTTTGCAGGTGTTAGGTTTTTTTTCAGCTCAAACAGCCCCATTGTTTTCTATGGGAGAATCGTGCACAAGCACGTTTTTGAGGCTGGCCGCTTGCGTAAGCAACTCTGGTATCGAGAGTTGAAGCTGCGTTAAATATGCTCTACGCTCCTTTTTTGGAGCCTAACGCAGCCTTTATGTGGACTCTCAATACCAGAGTTATTTTTATGGTGCGGCCAGAAAAAAGCCGGCGTTAGATTTTCGGGTCGTTACCGACAAAACTCGAAATCTAGCCGGTTGTTTCTACATCTGTAGTTTTAAAAAATAATTAGTCTGCCCTCTGGGCAGGCTCATCGACTAGTGTGTGTATGTGTATATATCTACTTATTTATTTTATGCATGATTACATTGTGCATTTTATAGCATTTACTTAATGTGATAGAAATTAAAGGGACAGTAAAGTAAAAATTTGACTTTCATGATTCGGATAGAGCATGCAATTTTAAAACACTTTCCAATGTACTTCTGTTATCAAATTTAGTTTGTTCCTTTGGTATCTTTTATTGAAGAGTAAAACTTGGACCAAGAGAACAAAGCGAATTTGATAATAGAAGTAAATTGCAAAGTTGTTTAAATTTGCATGCTCTATCCGAATCATGAAAGTCAAATTTTGACTTTACTGTCCCTTTAAATTGAGCTTGTAGAAGTCTGGCAGTGGTTTTCAACCATTTTTGTTCTTGGGAGCGTACAAACTGTTGTACTCTTAAAGGGACATAAAACACAATATTTTTCTTTCATGATTCAGATAGAATATACAATTTTAAACAACTTTCCAATTTGCTTCTATTATCAAATTTTCTTCATTTTCTTGTTATCGTTTGTTGAAAAGCAATAAGGTAAATTCAGGAATACGGTGCAGAACTATATGGCAGCAGTTTTGCAGACATGTGCACGCTAACTATCTAGATATATATCTCTTTAACAAAGAATAACAAAAGAACAAAGCAATATTAATAATAGAAGTAAATTGAAAGCTTGTTTTTAAGTTCTATGCTCTGTCTGAATTATGAAAGAAAATATTTGGGTTTCATGTCCCTTTAAAGGGACAGTACGGTCAAGATGAAAATTTTATGATTGAGACAAATCATTTCATTTCAAGCAAATTTTCTATTTACTTCTATTATTAAATTAACTTTGTTCACTTGATATCCTTTGTTGAAAAACATGCCTAGGTTGCCTGAAGAATAGCAGTGCATTGCTGAGAGCTAGCTGATGTTTAGTGGCTACACACATATGCTTCTTGTCATTGGCTTGTATTTTATATCTAAATCATAATAGTTTAATTGCTGCTCACTGGGCCCAAACCCATAAGGATAATTTCCCCAGTATATTATGCCTGCAAATCCGTGGGTAGAGGGGGCGTTTTAGTATAAAATGCTCTAAATCATAAAAATGGATATTTTTGTTTCAACAAATGTGTTTTGTTCACTTTGGAGTTGATTCTTATCTTTTCGATTGTGTTTATCCTCTGTTTTTAGGGGTCAATTTATTAAGGTGCGATGTAGCGTATCATGTCCGCCGCACATTTGCGGACATTCGGCCGCTAGTATTCGATCAGGTTGATTTCTGTCCGCCGCCTCAGAGCAGGCAGACAGGTTATGGAGCAGCGGCCTTTAGACCGCTGCTTCATAACTTCTGTTTCCGTAGAAACACGGGGCATCAAGCTTCGTACAGAGCTGGATAAATTGACCCCTTAGGCTCCATATACAACCTGTTTGACATCAAAATGAGCACAATGAAAACGATAACCATTTTCGTATTGGAAAAATATCAGATCGTATATTGGAAAAGCCACCTATTCAATGGATGGACAGCATCTAATTAATCAATCACAATTCACCTGAGCCTTAGATTTTTAGTAAATATCGACAACACAATAGACTCATTAAATTCAACAACCAAAGGGGTTTGATAAAGTGGAAAACTGGTCTTTTTTACATGTTTGCCAAGATGATATGGAATAATTCTATTATGTTGTGCATGTGCAATACACTCTGAAATGTCCATATTAGATGTATTAGTTCTTGGAAACAATCTAGAAAAAAAGACAATGCAGAGTTAGAAAAAGTTTTGAGAAGGGACTCACAACTAATAAGGAAAATAAAGAATTTAGACTTTGAGGTGAGGTTAGTCAAACTAGGAGGCATATTTAAGAAATGTTTTGCGGACCTGATCCGACAGTGCGGATCAGGTCCGCAAGACATCGCTGAATGCGGAGAGCAATACGCTCTCCGCATTTAACATTGCACCAGCTGCTCACAAGAGCTGCTGGTGCAACGCCGCCCCCTACAGACTCGCGGCCAATGGGCTGAAAGCAGGGAGCTGTCAATCAACCTGATCGTACTCGATCGGGTTAAATTGTTGCAATCCCTGTCTGCCTGCTCAGAGCAGGCGGACAGGGTTTTGGAGCAGCGGTCTTTATGACCGCTGCTTCATAACTACTGTTTCTGGCGAGTCTGAAGACTCGCCAGAAACACGGGCTCCCAAGTTCCTTTCGGAGCTTGATAGATAGGCCCCAATGTCTATTTTCTCTGGGGAAAAAGGTGCTTGAGAGGTGATATTATTATTTTCTATAAATATATTCAAGGCCCATATATAGAGAAGCTATGTTTATTCCAAGGAAACTGTTTGTGACATAAGGTTACAATTTAAGGCTGGTAGAAATTAAATTTCCAGCAATTTAAATTGTTTTCACTGTAAGAGCAATCAAATTGTGCAACTCATTGCCTAAGGAAGTAGTGAATGCCAATACCTCAGATATATTTAAAAATGGCTTAGACATATTTCTGGCTAAAAACAGAATCTGTGGATATGATTGCTTGTCTTTAATAGATCAGCATTTTATTGGGAATAATTTAAGCTCAATTGGATCTTCTTTATAGTAAATTAAGTAAGTTCCATATAGGTTGTACTTGATTTACTTCTGTCTTCTTTTAACCTTATCTATGTTACTATATTTAAGAATATCTGGTCAAGATCAATTAAACCTATATTAATTTATATCATATAATATTTTGTTATAGGGGATAGAAATGTACTTATGTATATGTATTTAATAAACATATACGGGATATCCCATATATCTAATTAGATCTGTGGGAAACGAGAAAAGAAAATCACAGTCACAGCATTTAGAAATGGCGTTTAGCAATTCTGTTCTTACAATCTTTCTTTTACTCCAAACTCACATTTTTGTGATTGTAAGCTATAGCAATTTAATCTTCTTTAATGGGATTTATATTGTCAATCTCGCTTTTGTTATAGGAATTTGACCGTCTGCAATTCCATCGTGTTTATTGGCAACTGAGATATATTTACAGGTTTTTACCAAAAATTGTGTTATACAATATTTAGAACCTCTTGTCTATACTAAAATATATTATTTAAACACAAACCTTGTTCTGTACTGTAAGGTTTAGAATTTTTTATCAATATGTTATACCTTTTTAGCATTTTCAAGATTACAGCATGAGAACTTTTAAAATGCCAAAATAGAAGATGATATCATTTAGGGGTCGATTTATCAAAGCTTTCGGAAAAATGATTTTCAGAAAGACTGGAATAGACCCGGAATGGGAGTTCTCCAGCAATGCAACTTTATTGTGTTTTTAGCACTTTTTAGTTAAATACATATGGCTAGATTACGAGTTTTGCGTTATGAGGGGTGCGGTGATAATTTGCACGTTATTGTCACCGCTCACTTTCCTACAGCGCTGATATTACAGGTTTTCATAAACCCGTGTTAACAGGCAAGAAGTGAGCATAGAGCAAAATTGAGCTCCATACCGCATTCCAATACCAGCGCTACTGAAAGCCACGGTGAGCTGGTTTTACGTGCTTGTGCACGATTTCCCCATAGGCATCAATGGGGAGAGCCGGATGAAAAAAAGTCTAACACCTACAAAAAAGCAGCGTAAGGCTCCGTAATGCAGCCCCATTGATTCCTATGCAAAAACAAATTTTATGTTTACACCTAACACCCTAACATGAACCCCGAGTCTAAACACCCCTAATCTTACTTATTAACCCCTAATCTGTCGCCCCTGACATCGCTGACACATACATTATACGTATTAACCCCTAAAACGCAGCACTCCCACCTCGCAAATACTAGTTAAATATTAACCCCTAATCTGCCGCCCCTAACATCGCCGCCACCTACCTACATTTATTAACCCATAATCTGCCGCCCCCAACGTCGCCACCACTATACTAAATTTATTAACCCCTAAACCTAAGTCTAACCCTAACCCTAACACCCCCTAACTTTAATATAATTAAAATAAATATAAATAAAACCTACTATCATTACCTACATAATTCCTATTTAAAGCTAAATAATTACCTGTAAAATAAACCCTAAGGGTTTATTTTTATTTTACAGGCAAGTTTGTATTTATTTTAGCAAGGTAGAATAGTTACTAAATAGTTATGAACTATTTACTAACTACCTAGTTAAAATAAATACAAATTTACCTGTAAAATAAAAAAAACCTAACCTGTCTTACACTAACACCTAACATTACACTACAATTAAATAAATTAAATTAATTAAATACAATTACCTAAATTACAAAACCCCCCACTAAATTACACAAAATAAAAAAAGAAATTATCAAATATTTAAACTAATTACACCTAATCTAATAGCCCTATCAAAATACCCCCCCCCAAAAAAAATAAAAAAAACCTAGCCTAAACTAAACTACCAATAGCCCTTAAAAGGGCCTTTTGCGGGGCATTGCCCCAAAGAAATCAGCTCTTTTACCTGTACAAAAAAATACAAACAACCCCCCAACAGTAAAACCCACCACCCACACAACCAACCTCTCAAATAAAATCCTAACTAAAAAAACCTAAGCTCCCCATTGCCCTGAAAAGGGCATTTGTATGGGCATTGCCCTTAAAAGGACATTTTGCTCTTTTTCAGCCCAAAAGCCCTAATCTAAAAATAAAACCCACCCAAAACCCTTAGAAAAACCTAACACTAACCAATCAGCCAATAGATTGCAAGCTCAATCCTATTGGCTGATTGGATCAGCCAATAGGATTGAAGCTCAATCCTATTGGCTGATTGCATCAGTCAATAGGATTTTTTCACCTTTAATTCCAATTGCCTGATAGAATTTTATCACCTAATTGGAATTCAAGGGATGCCATCTTGGATGACGTAATTTAAAGGAACCTTCATTCGTCGTTAGTCGTCGGAAGAAGAGGATGCTCCGCGCCGGATGTCTTGAAGATGGACCCGCTCCGCACCGGATGGATGAAGATAGAAGATGCCATCTGGATGAAGACTTCTGCCCGTCTGGAGGACTACTTCTGCCGGCTTGGATAAAGATTTTTCCCGGCTTCGTTGAGGATGGATGTCCGGTCTTCAAAACTGTATGTGGATCTTTGGGGGTTAGTGTTAGGTTTTTTTAAGAGTTTTTTTGGGTGGGTTTTAATTTTAGATTAGGGCTTTTGAGCTGAAAAAGAGATAAATGTCATTTTAAGGGCAATGCCCATACAAATGCCCTTTTCAGGGCAATGGGGAGCTTAGGTTTTTTTAGTTAGGATTTTATTTGGGGGGTTGGTTGTGTGGGTGGTGGGTTTTAAAAGAGCTGATTTCTTTGGGGCAATGCCCTGCAAAAGGCCCTTTTAAGGGCAATTGGTAGTTTAGTTTAGGCTAGGGGGGGTTATTTTGGTGGGGATTTTTTATTTTGATATTAGATTAGGTGTAATTAGTTTAAATATTTGATCATTTCTTTTTTAATTTTGTGTTATTTAGAGTTTTTTTTAATAATTTAGGTAATTGTATTTAATTAATTTAATTTATTTAATTGTAGTGTAATGTTAGGTGTAAGTGTAAGACAGGTTCGGTTTTATTTTACAGGTAAATTTGTATTTATTTTAACTAGGTAGTTATTAAATAGATAATAGCTATTTAGTAAATAGTCTACCTAGTTAAAATAAATACAAACTTGCCTGTAAAATAAAAATAAACCCTAAGCTAGCTACAATGCTACTATCAGTTATATTGTAGCTAGCTTAGGGTTTATTTTACAGGTAAGTATTTAGTTTTAAATAGGAATAATTTAGGTAATGATAGGAATATTTATTTAGATTTATTTTAATTATATATTGTTAGGTGGTGTTAGGGTTAGGGTTAGTTTTAGGTTTAGGGGTTAATAAATTTAGTATAGTGGGGTCGACATTGGGGGCGACATATTAGGGGTTAATAAATGTAAGTAGGAGCGGCGATGCTAGGGGTGGCAGATTAGGGGTCAATAATATTTAACTAGTGTTTGCGAGGCGGGAGTGCAGCAGTTTAGGGGTTAATATGTTTGTTATAGTGGCGGCAATGTCTGGAGCAGCAGATTAGGGGTTAATAATTTTATTTTAGTGTTTGCGATGCGGGAGAGTTTTATGGTACGGCGTTGTAGCATAAAACTCATAACTACTGACTTTAGATTGCATTACGAATCTTGCGGGATAGGCTGTACCGCTCACTTTTTGGCCTACCAGAAAAAGCTTGTAATACCGGCGCTATGGAAGTCCTATTAAAAAAGGCTTTATGCAAATTGCGTAAGTTGATTTGCGGTACGGCCAAAAAAGTGTGTGGTGCCCCTAAACCTGCAAGACTCGTAATACCAGCGGGAGTGAAAAAGCAATGTTATGAGCTTTAACGCTGCTTTTTAACTCATACCACAGAACTCGTAATCTAGCCGATAGAAATTAAAGGAGATGTGTTTAAACATAAAATTTCCGTTTAAAATAGACCCTAGAAATTGATAATAGGTCAGTCCTACTTGTATGTCTCATTGTTACAACGCCTAAAAAATGGCAGTGCCTGTTTGTGTTCTGTTGTCGCAGTACACATAACAGAATTTGTGCCTCAGCAGATTCCTGTATTTTAGATGACCTTGGACAGATTATAGCATAAAATATAGGGGCGGAATTATCAAGCTCCGAATCAGGCTCGCCGGAAACAGTAGTTATGAAGCGAAGCAGTGGTCTATAACTTGTCCGCCTGTTCTTAGGCTGCAGACATCAATCCGTCAATCATTGACACCCCCGGATTGACACCCCCTGGCCGCAAATCTGCAGGGGGCGACATTGCACAAGCAGTTCACAAGAACTGCTTGTGCAAAGATAAATGCCGACTGTGTATGCTGTCGGCATTTACTGATGTGCGGCGGACATGATACGCTACATTGTATCATGTCTGTCTCCACTTTAATAAATCGGCCCCTTAGTCTTGGCTTCTCTGTGAACTTTAATGAATCTAAAACCCCACATTTTTCTTTCATGATTCAGACAGAGACAGCAATTTTAAACAAATTTGTAATTTATTTATATTATCAATTTTTCTTCGTTCTCTTGGTATCATTCATAGAAAAGCAGGGATGTATAGTTAGGAGCTCCCCCATTTTTGGAGCACTATATGGCAGCAGTTTTGCAAGAATGTTATTTATTTGCAAGAGCACTAGATGGCAGCACTATTTCCTGTCATATAGTGCTCCAGATGCCTTCCTAGCTAGCTCTTCAATACAGAATATCATGGGGATGAGGCTAATTTGTTAATATAAATAAATTGTATACTATTTGTTTTAAATGGTATGCTCTAAAAAAAGAAATAAAAAATTTGGGTTTCATATCCCTTTATGTATTTAGGGAATGGACACTGCACAAACCAAATGGAAGATCATATTTAAACCAAAACTTTAATACTCCCATACCTGCAGGAATGGTTCTACAGTTGTAGTGATTACAGCAACTGAAAAAAGGTTCAAATGTTTTATCCTGACTGAGTGAGGGATGCATGTAGGCAGTAATCAGTGTTCCATTATGGGCGGAGTCATGGTGGGTGTTCTCTTGGTAGAGTTGGGAAGTCTGGCACAGGGATGGATTGTTGTGAGGAGTGTTTTGAGCGTGTGACTTGGTAAGAAAAAAAAGAGTGATAGAGAGGTGCTATTTCCCCCCTCCTGCTCAACACAAAGTCATTGCAACCTAAAAGATCAGGGTGACTTTGCACCCAAGATACATCCCATGCAATCACCATTATTATTTAGGGGTACAGTAGAACCCAAATCTTTTTGGTTGGTTGTACCCATATTGTTGGGCTGAAGAGGTGAGTGAAAATTGTACCTCCCTGACACTCCAATTTAAACATGCACTGGACCACTTAGTCATACCCTGAACTGCCTAGTTACTCACATGGAACACCCATCCACACATACAGAACACCTGAAACGGGAAGGTAATTTGCCCTTACTCCTCCTACTGAACACCAGCAACTCTGCTCATGGGTCTTCCTAACCCAGGACCCGATCCGATATGCAGCGTCGCCCGCAAAAGCCGGCAACATCAAATTTTGCGTGGGTTTGGTATCCTATATATGGCATAACCTAGAAGTTATGCTCGTATATTTCTGCCTTCGGCCATAGTTTTTTGGCCCATAGACAGGTATACCAAACCCGCACGGTATGGTATTCAATATACAGCGTAAGGACTTACGTGGCGAAAATGGAGAAATATTACTCCATTTTCACCTTGCCACAAATTGCAGGCGTAGTAAGCCTTACGCTGAGTATTGGAGCCCTGTAGCTCCCTAAACTGGCTGCAAAATAAAAACTTACACCTAACGCACGCGCAATGTCTATCTACCTGTCAACCACAATCCCCCGCCGCAATCCCTAATAAATTGTTTAACCCCTAAACCGCCTCTCCCGAACCCTGCCGCCAGCTACAATAAATGTCTAACCCCCTAATGTGATCCCCCTACACCGCCGCCACCTATATTAAAATTATTACCCCCTAATGTGAGCCCCTACCCCGCCTCCACCTATTTTAACTACATTACCCCTTAATGTGAGCCCCCTACCCCGCCGCCACCTATTTTAATGACATAACCCCCTAATGTGAGCCCCTACCCCGCCACCACCTATTTTAACTACATTACCCCCTAATGTGAGCCCCCTACCCCGCCGCCACCTATATTAAAATTATTAACCCCTAATCTAATACCCCTACCCCGCCGCCACTTACATTAAAATGATAACCCCCCTAATGTGAGCCCCTACACCGCCGCCACCTACATTAAAATGATTAACCCCTAATCTAATCCCCCTACACCGCTGCCACCTATATTAAAATGATTAACCCCTAATCTAATCCCCCTACACCGCCACCACCTATATTAAAATGATTAACCACTAAACCTAAGTCTAACCCTAACACCCCCCAACGTAATTATTATTAAAATAAATCTAAATAATATTAATAATATTAACTAAATTATTCCTATTTAATCTAAATACTTACCTATAAAATAAACCCTAAGATAGCTACAATATAATTAATAATTACATTGTAGCTTTTTTAGGGTTTATATTTATTTTACAGGTAACATCGTATTTATTTTAACTGGGTACAATAGCTATTAAATAATTAATAACTATTTAATAGCTACCTAGTTAAAAAAATTACCAAATTACCTGTAAAATAAATCCTAACCTAAATTACAAATACACCTACACTATCAATAAATTAATTAAATAAACTACATTTATCTAAACTAAAATATAATTAAATACAATAAACTAAATTACAAAAAAAAAAAACACTAAATTACAAAAAATAAAAAAAGATTACAAGAATTTTAAGATAATTACACCTAATCTAAGGCCCCAAAGTAATCAGCTCTTTTACCTGTAAAAAAAACAACCCCCCCATTACAACCCACCACTCACACACCCCTACTCTAAAACCCACCCTATCCCCCCTTAAAAAACCTAAGTCTAACCCCCAAGTGGTCCTTACCTGTCCTGAAGACCGGCGTAGAAGGTCCTGTTCCAGGCGGAGAAGTCTTCTTCCAGGCGGCGACCTCTTCTTCTTCCAGGAACCAGGCGGAGCGGAGGAGTTGAAGACCGATGACCGCGGAGCTGAAGATTGTCCTCTCTGGAACTGAAGATCGGCGACACTGGAACTGAAGACCGGAGCCATGGAGCTTGGAGGATCCTCTTCATACGATCGCCGCCATACACTGATAAGGAATTCAAGGTACGCGATTAAAAATGGCGTCCCTTGAATTCCTATTGGCTGATTTGAGTCTTCAAATTCAAATCAGCCAATAGAATAAGAGCTACTGTAATTCTATTGGCCGATTAGATTACATTAGGGGGTAATGTAGTTTAAATAGGTGGTGGCGGGGTAGGGGCTCACATTAGGGGGTAATGTAGTTTAAATAGGTGGAGGCAGGGTAGGGGCTCACATTAGGGGGTAATGTAGTTTAAATAGGTGGCAGTGGGGTAGGATCTCACATTAGGGGGTTAGACATTTAATGTAGCTGGCGGCGGTGTAGGGGGCTCACATTAGGGGGTAATATATATAATATAGGTGGCGGCGGTGTAGGGGGCTCACATTAGGGGGTGATACAGTTAATATAGGTGGCGGCAGGGTCCGGGAGCGACGGCTTAGGGGTTAATATATTTATTGTTAGGAGTGAGAGGGGGGATTGCGGATAGAGGGGTATACGTGTCGGGCTATGTTTGGTAGGCGTCTAAGACAGTAATGGGAGATTTAATATTTTAGTCAGTTTTTGTAGGCAGCAGCAGTTTCTAAAGTGCCGTAAATCACTGACAACTCCAGAAATTTGTACTTACGCAGATTTCTGGACATTGCTAGTTTGTCAGACTTACGGCACTTTAGCAACTGCCGGCGCCGTATATGTGATAGCTCGCTGTGCGAGCTGAAACTACAGGGCGGCGCAGGTTTCCATGCTTGCACCGAAACCTGCACCGTATATCGGATCGTGCCCCTAGTCCCTAGCTTCCTGGCCCCTACATTGACCTCTGTAGGGTAATTGGAACCCTCTTTTATAATATCAGCTCAAGACCAATTTTTTTTTTAAAAAAAAATCAAGATATTAGTCTAGAAATACTAGCATAATAAGGGAAAATTTTATTTTTCTATGGCAAATTTAACACATAATTTGCTACTAAATACTTAAACATGGTACTGTTCAGTGTGATAAATATATTTAACACGGAAAAATGTTAAGTAGTCATTCATATTTTTTTGCCTTCAAAAGTTAAAGAAACAGTCTACTCCATAATGTTTATTGTTTAAAAAGATAGATAATCCCTTAATTACCAATTCCCCAGTTTTGCATAACCAACACAGTTGTATTAAAGGAACAGGAAACAACTATTTGGATAGAACATACAATTTTAAACAAATTTCCAATGTACTTTTATTATCAAATTTGCTTCATTATCTTGTTATCTTTTGCTAAATGAACAGCATTACACTACTGGCAGCTAGCGGAACACATCAAGTTAGCCAATCACAAGAGGCAAATGTATGCAGGCACCAATCAGCAGCTAGCTCCCACTAGTGTAGGATATGTGCGCATTCTTTTTCAACAAAGAATACCAAGAGAATGAAGAACATTTGAAAATATTAAAAAAGTGTCTTAAAATTGCATGTTCTATCTGAATCGTGCAAGTTTCATTTTGACTTTCTTATCCCTTTAATATACTTTTTACCTCTGTGATTACCTTGTATCTAAGCCTCTGCAGACTGCCCTCTTATTTCAGCTCTTTTGACAGACTTGCATTTTAGCCAATCAGTGCTGACTCATAAGTGAGTGAGCACAGTTATCTATATGGTACACATGAACTAGCACTATCTAATTGTGAGAAACTGACAACATACGCTTAGATAAGAGGTGGCCTTCAAGGGCTTAGACATTATTACCATATGAGCCTAACTAAGTTTAGCTTTCAACAAAGAATACCTATGTCCTATCTGAATTATAAAAGTTTAATTTTCACTAGACTGCCCAGTATGCCCAGTATGAGCTCTTTACATTGAAATCAAAACTAACGGCTAGATTTAGAGTTTGGCGGCCAAAGGGGTGCGTTAGCTACGCTTGCTTTTTTTCTCCCGCACCTTTTAAATACTGCTGGTATTTAGAGTTCACAGAAGGGCTGGGTTTTCAGTGCGTTAGCCTACAAAAAGGGAGCATAGAGCATAATTTAACGCCACTGCAACTCTAGATACCAGCGGTGCTTACGGACGCGGACAGCTTCAAAAACGTGCTCATGCATGATATCCCCATAGAAAACAATGGGGCAGTTTGAGCTGAAAAAAAACCTAACACCTCCAAAAAAGCAGCGTTCAGCTCTTAACGCAGCCCCATGGTTTTCTATGGGGAAACACTTCCTACGTCTGCACCTAACACTCTAACATGTACCCCGAGTCTAAACACCCCTAAACTTACACTTATTAACCCCTAATCTGCCGCCCCCGCTATCGCTGACACCTGCATATTTTTTTTAACCCCTAATCTGCCGCTCCGTATACCGCCGCTACCTACATTATACCTATGTACCCTAATCTGCTGCCCCTAACACAGCCGACCCCTATATTATATTTATTAACCCCTAATCTGCCCCCCACAACGTCGCCGCCAGCTACCTACAATAATTAACCCCTAATCTGCCGATCGGAGCTCACCGCTACTATAATAAATGTATTAACCCCTAAAGCTAAGTCTAACCATAACACTAACACCCCCCTAAGTTAAATATAATTTTTATCTAACAAAATATATTAACTCTTATTAAATAAATTATTCCTATTTAAATCTAAATACTTACCTGTAAAATAAACCCTAATATAGCTACAATATAAATTATAATTATATTGTAGCTATTTTAGGATTAATATTTATTTTACATGCAACTTTGTATTTATTTTAACCAGGTACAATAGCTATTAAATAGTTAAGAACTATTTAATAGCTACCTAGTTAAAATAAGTACAAAATTACCTGTAAAATAAATCCTAACCTAAGTTACAATTAAACCTAACACTACACTATCAATAAATTAATTAAATAAAATACCTACAATTATCTACAATTAAACCTAACACTACACTATCAATAAATAAATTAAATAAAATTCCTACAAATAAATAAAATTAAATAAACTAACTAAAGTACAAAAAATAAAAAAGAACTAAGTTACAAAAAATAAAAAAATATTTACAAACATATGAAAAATATTACAACAATTTTAAACTAATTACACCTACTCTAAGCCCCCTAATAAAATAACAAAGACCCCCAAAATAAAAAAATGCCCTACCCTATTCTAAATTACAAAAGTTCAAAGCTCTTTTATCTTACCAGCCCTTAAAAGGGCCCTTTGCGGGGCATGCCCCAAAGAATTCAGCTCTTTTGCCTGTAAAAAAAAACATACAATACCCACCCCCCCAACATTACAACCCACCACCCACATACCCCTAATCTAACCCAAACCCCCCTTAAATAAACCTAACACTAAGCCCCTGAAGATCTTCCTACCTTGTCTTCACCATGCCAGGTATCACCGATTGTTCCAGGCTCCAAAATCTTCACCCAAGCCCAAGCGGGGGCTGGCGATCCATAATCCGGCGGCTGAAGAGGTCCAGAAGAGGCTCCAAAGTCTTCATCCTATCCGGGAAGAAGAGGCGATCCGGACCGGCAACCATCTTGATCTGGTAAGGTAAAAGAGCTTTGAACTTTTGTAATTTAGAATAGGGTAGGGCATTTTTTTATTTTGGGGGTCTTTGTAATTTTATTAGGGGGCTTAGAGTAGGTGTAATTAGTTTAAAATTGTTGTAATATTTTTCTAATGTTTGTAAATATTTTTTTATTTTTTGTAACTTAGTTCTTTTTTATTTTTTGTACTTTAGTTAGTTTATTTAATTGTATTTATTTGTAGGAATTTTATTTAATTTATTTATTGATAGTGCAGTGTTAGGTTTAATTGTAGATAATTGTAGGTATTTTATTTAATTAATTTATTGATAGTGTAGTGTTAGGTTTAATTGTAACTTAGGTTAGGATTTATTTTACAGGTAATTTTGTAATTATTTTAACTAGGTAGCTATTAAATAGTTCTTAACTATTTAATAGCTATTGTACCTGGTTAAAATAATTACAAAGTTTCCTGTAAAATAAATATTAATCCTAAAATAGCTATAATATAATTATAATTTATATTGTAGCTATATTAGGGTTTATTTTACAGGTAAGTATTTAGCTTTAAATAGGAATAATTTATTTAATAAGAGTTAATTTATTTCGTTAGATTTAAATTATATTTAACTTAGGGGGGTGTTAGGGTTAGACTTAGCTTTAGGGGTTAATCCATTTATTACAGTAGCAGCGAGATTCGGTCGGTAGATTATGGGTTAATAATTGAAGTTAGGTGTCGACGATGTTAGGGAGGGCAGATTAGGGGTTAATACTATTTATTATAGGGTTATTGAGGCGGGAGTGATGCGGATTAGGGGTTAATAACTTTATTATAGTAGCGGTGCGGTCCGCTTGGCAGATTAGGGGTTAATAAGTGTAGGCAGGTGGAGGCGACGTTGAGGGGGGCAGATTAGGGGTTAATAAATATAATATAGGGGTCGGCAGTGTTAGGCGCAGCAGATTAGGGGTACATAGCTATAATGTAGGTGGCAGCGGTGTATGGAGCGGCAGATTAGGGGTTAATAATAATATGCAGGGGTCAGCGTTAGCGGGGGTGGCAGATTAGGGGTTAATAAATATAATATAGGGGTCGGCGGTGTTAGGGGCAGCAGATTAGGGGTTCATAGGGATAATGTAGGTGGCAGCGGTGTGCGGTCGGCAGATTAGGGGTTAAAAATTTTTAATAGAGTGGCGGCGTTGTGGAGGGACCTAGGTTTAGGGGTACATAGGTAGTTTATGGGTGTTAGTGTACTTTAGAGCACAGTAGTTAAGAGCTTTATGAACCGGCGTTAGCCCAGAAAGCTCTTAACTACTCACTTTTTTCTGCGGCTGGAGTTTTGTCGTTAGATTTCTAACGCTCACTTCAGCCACGACTCTAAATACTGGGGTTAGAAAGATCCCATTGAAAAGATAGGATACGCAATTGACGTAAGGGGATCTGCGATATGGAAAAGTCGCGGCTGGAAAGTGAGCGCTAGACCCTTTAATGACTGGCTCCAAATACCAGAGGGCAGTAAAAACCAGCGTTAGGAGCCTCTATTGCTGGTTTTGACGGCTACCGCCCAACTCTAAATCTAGACCTAATAAAGCAGTATTAGCTGTGTAGCTGTGTGGAACTAATACTTACCAAGGGGTTACTATTAAAGGGTTAAATGCTGAGGTTAGTGCTAATGACCTGTGTTGATGAAGGGAGTTGTTCTGAGTCGAAATGCTACAGCATGCAGAATTGCTGATATTTCTTTAGGGTGGAATTCTTAATTAAATCTTGTTCTACAGAACTGGTGGTAGCTTTTTCTTTTTATATTATAGAAGACAAGTGTCTACAGTCTATACTAGATTGTCTGACATGGCTTATAAAGGCGTTTTTGTAGTGCAAGCAGAAAACCCTATAGCAAGATATGTATAAATATATGTTATTTTTTAAAATGTATGCTGTAGCCATAAAAGGTTGTGTATAAGCCCTCTAGCATGTATATAAACTGTGTGATTTCAGTGCAAGGCAGAATCATTTTTAATTCTCCCTGCAATTGCTTGTATCATGCACAACAATAAACTTTACTTTATAAAATAACATGTTTGCTTTGTGGAAATAGAAACAACCCTGCAACCTAGTGGCGGATGAGGACAATACCCACAGCGATATTGGTGGAGAGGGACGTGCCTTTGCAAGCCTTATTACCTGTGGTCTATACTGAACCATAATAAAGTTAAAAAGAAAAAAACAATGACACATTTTGAGATGGATTTTTAAGGTAAACAAAGAAAATTGAATACCTTGGGTCCTAATTATCAAGATCCGAATGGAGCTTGATGCCCCTGTTCTGCTCTGAGGCTGTGGACATCAATCCGCCCGATCCTATACGATTGGGCTGATTGACACCCCTGCTAGCGGCCGATTGGCAGCAAATCTGCAGGGGGTGGCATTGCACAAGCAGTTCTCGTGAACTGCTTGTGCAATGTTAAATGCCAATAGCATATCATGTCAGACAGACATTGATAAATCGGCCCCCTAGTCTCCTTAAAGGGACACTGTACACTACATTTTTCTTTGTTTTGCAGATGATCCATTTATATAGCCCATCTGGGAGTGTTTTTGTAACAATGTATAGTTTTGCTCATTTTTAATAGTATTCTCCTAATTTTCAGACTTTAAGCTGCACTTTTGCTGTTCATTCCTGAATTTAATATTGCAGGCTACATCCAGGACCCTATTAAGAGCTAGATTACAAGTGGGGTATAGTGGGCACATTCATTTGCATGCGTATAACAAATAGAAAGTAAACATTATCTGATTATTCACATAAATAATAATAAACATTTTTTTATAAGCGCTCAAAGGTATGTTGTATATGGCCATGTATTTGACTACAAAGGGCTATAATATATATGAGTGTGTGTGTACATATACTGTGTGTGTATATATATATCTGTGTGTGTGTGTTTCTAAATAATAATATTGATTAATGTGTTTTTTTTTTTTTTAATTAAGATTCATAATAAGGCATACAATGCTGAAATGTCAGTGCAAAGTAATCAAAGAAATAATTTCAAAGCAGTCAATCCATAGGCATATTTGAGCACGGAAAGAAAAAGTTACAAGACATTAGTATAATCAAGATATGAAGAGTATGCCTAGTCAACTATACACCCTCTAAATGATCAATGAGGCCTCTCTTAGACCTCTCAGAGTCTTAGAAGAAGTTATTTAGCTAAAGAGGGCAATTAGAAACTTTTAGAGACCACTCTTGGGTCTCAATGAGTGAATCTTATTTTTTCTTTTTACAAGGGAGGGGATTAACAATTTTCACTATGGTTAAGCAAATATTTAAAAACTTAGTGATATAGGAAATAAAATGGGGATGAACTTTATTCTTTTAGGGAAAGCCATAATTTCTGAGCCTGATAAACTGACTAGTTGTTGTAGGTGCTATATTATAGTAGTTCAGTAAGATGCAAAACTATACAATGATGGGTATGAGATGAAATCCCAACAAACAGGTGTGCTAATTAATCTGTCTGGGTATATGACTGCTAGATTTCTAGAGTTATGCAGTTATTTTCTAGGAAGCGAAAGTAACTGTATAGCTCTCCCAATAACAGTGAGTAGTTAATAATGATATTCTACACTAAAGCAAAGAGAAATATAGGTAGAGAAAACACAGTCAGTCATTATTCGCATATACAACACTCATAGCAATTATACATAGAGCTATAAATCTCATGGTCTATCCTCTGTCACCCTATATAATTAGGGTTGAAGCTATACTACAAAACTTGCACGGTACTATTATAGTAATTAACTATATACACCTCTTATGGGATCAGACTAGGAGCTCTATTTACATGTACTAGGTAAAACCTCTGAAAAAAAAAGAATATGTGGTTGTTAAAATAATTATATCATAACAGTTAATGATTAATTCACAAAAGTCCAGCTTATCTAGGCTGCATTTAAGGCTCAGAGGCAACAATGACTAACAATAAAAGATCGAACAGAGATGCATCAACAGCCCCAGGCACACTTAATTTAACAATGAATGCACAAATTATTAACATAAGTGTAAATAAACTTTTTAGCCATCGACAGAGTATCAGACTTCACTATCCTAAAGAAAACAACAGTTATTTGTTATTTATTATCGCTGGATGGGAGAAAACATTTTGCAGCGATTTATCGCTATGAAACAAACCATTACTCTATTCACCCGGAAAATTGCATTATGTGTGACATAGTAACTCAGTCCTGGGCCTAATATCTCTCTTTAGCCCTAGCTCAAACCAGAACGGTTATGCTCATGAAACATAATTCCTGCCCCACTGCCAGTCAGTCAGTGTAAAACACAAAATGATAGCGTAACAAGTACCTCACGACTAACCCCACAACTAATGTCTCAGTAAGAGTCTCCATGATAGATCCGTGAGCCAGACGCAGGGGACAGCTACCAAAAGGTGAAAGTTTGATACTGAATTAGGGCCGGGTGAATGAAGGGGAAAACACAGCCCATCCGACACCGGACTTATGCAGTGGGAACTTACTGCCCCTATTTTCAGCTTGGACCCCCCGGATCAAAAAGCTGGCACAGGCTTCTGGCAGGTTTGTCAATAGCTAAGTCCCTGCCACTCGACTTTAAACTGCGCAAAGCGGGAATGTGATGTGCAGAGTGGAGATCCAAATTATACATTTTCCCGTTAGGCAGATGTCGCATCGAGAAGGAGAGGGTTACTGGGCACTCGGATAAACTATAATTTAGCCCATCCTCCTGTGGCTCAAGACCCCGATCCAGCTGTGTGGGGAAGAGTCGTTCCGTTGAGAGCTCGGAGGCAACCTGGCGCCTAGATGTCTGTGGTGGGTAACATTCCAATGTTTGAGCCGGACTGATGATTACGTCTTCCTGCATCATCCCACAGGCTGAACGGCTTCCAGAATCAGTTAGCGACTTCTGCTCATCAGGGTTAGCACATTTTTGTACATATAGGGTGCGGGTGTTTGCTGCTAAAGGGCCGCTCTCTGAATCACTTAAGTGGCGATTCTGATCTGGTTTAGAAGGAGCCTGGAGCAGGGGGTCTAACAAGTTGGGGATGAGTACTTGGGCACTTGTAACAGGCTTCACCAGTAAGGCTCTTGGAGGTGTACAATGTGAACCAACTTGTTTAGTTAATGCACTTAGGCTTTCCCATTCATCAGACCACGCTTGCATCAGTTTCTTGTGGTGATCATTCAGCAGGCAGGTCAGTGCTTTGAGTAGAGTATTGATAGTAGTCGCCATTTTTATTAGGTGCGTGTGCAACTAGAAAATCTTTCAATCCTCCTTCAGTCTGTTGCACTAGGGCTTTTCCTCCTCTTTGTCAAAGGTTGTGATGAAAGAACTGTCCAGTTACTATAGAACTGGTTTGATAACCCAGGGACCTGGGGGGGTATATTGACGGCAGCTTTGACCACACTGTCAGTCTAGAGAGGCCTCTCAGTCTCGTAGCTAGCTGCAATGCAATCAGCTGAAGAACATAGGTGATCCGTTATGGATAAGGTGCCTCCAGGTTCCTCTTGGGTAGCACCAGATTCCCAAAAAGAAAATTAAAGTATAGTTGAGAAATAACTCTAAAATAACTTTGCAAGACCTGGAGCTCCTCAAACACTTGTCCTACCGCAACAGCTATAGGCTTCGCCCCCTGATTAATGTGTTTTACTGTGTATTAACTGTAAATATTTTTTTTACCAGTTAACTGTAACTGGTAAAACATACAAAATAAATTTATATTTAAATTGCACCTCAATATATGTCATATACTGTATCACCTGCACATCAGTCTCACCACTTGGGACATTAGATCAAGAGTGAGAGAGCACCTGTCTACTATCCGTGTGGGTAAAGCGACCACTCCTCTAGTGTACCATTTTGCACAGACCCACAATAAAGATCTGTCTTGTTTTTCTGTCTTGCTGTTCCAATCAGCCAATAGAATGTGAGCTCAATCCTATTGGCTGATTGGATCAGCCAATAGGATTTTTTCTACCTTAATTCCGATTGGCTGATAGAATTCTATTAGCCAATCGGAATTGAATGGGATGCCATCTTGGATGACGTCACTTAAAGAAGAGGATGCTCCGCGTCGGATGTCTTGCAGATGGACCTGCTCCGCTCCGGATGGATGAAGATAAAAGATGCCGCCTGGATGAAGACTTCTGCCCATCTGGAGGACCTCTTCTGCCTGGATAGGATGAAGACTTCGGACCGTCTGGAGGACCACTTCTGCCTGGATAGGATGAAGACTTTGGACCGTCTGGAGGACCACTTCTGCCCAGTTTGGTGAAGACGTCTCATGGTAGGGTGATCTTCAAGGGGTTAGTGTTAGGTTTTATTAAGGGGGGATTGGGTGGGTTTTAGAGTAGGGTTGGGTGTGTGGGTGGTGGGTTGTAAATGTTGGGGGGGGTATTGTATTTTTTTTTCCAGGTAAAAGAGCTGATTACTTTGGGGCAATGCCCCGCAAAAGGCACTTATTTGTAATTTAGTATAGGGTAGGGATTTTTATTATTTTGGGGGGCTTTTTTATTTTGTTATGGGATTAGAGTAGGTGTTATTAGTTTAAAAATGTTTTAATTATTTTATTATTTTCTATAATTTAGTGGGGGGGTTTTCCGTACTTTAGTTTATTTAATTTAATTGTAATTAATTGTAGTTAATTTATTTAATTTATTTAATTATAGTGTAGTGTTAGGTGTAATTGTAACTTAGGTTAGTTTTTATTTTACAGGTATATTTGTATTTATTTTAACTTGGAAGTTATTAAATCGTTAATAACTATTTAGTAACTATTCTACCTAGTTAAAATAAATACAAAGTTGGCTGTAAAATAAAAATAAGGTAGTTATATTGTAGCTAGCTTAGGGTTTATTTTATAGGTAAGTATTTAGTTTTAAATAGGAATAATTTATGTAATTGTAGTAATTTTATTTAGATTTATTTAAATTATATTTAATTTATGGGGGTGTTAGGGTTAGGGTTAGACTTAGGTTTAGGGGTTAATAACTTTAATATAGTGGTGGCTACATTGGGGGCGGCAGATTAGGGTTTAATAATTGTAGTTAGGTTGCGGCGACATTGGGGGCGGCAGATTAGGGGTTAATAAATAAAATGTAGGTTGTGGTGATGTTGGGGGCAGCAGATTAGGGGTTCATAACTATAATGTCGGTGGCAGCGGTGTCTGGAGCGGCAGATTAGGGGTTAATAATATAATGTAGGCATCAGCAATGTCGGGACGGCAGATTAGGGGTTAATAAGTGTAAGATTAGGGGTTTTTAGACTCAGGGTTCATGTTAGGTGTTAGGTGTAGACATAAAAAGTATTTTCCCCATAGGAATCAATGGGGCTGCGTTAGGAGCTGAACGCTGCTTTTTTGCCGGTGTTAGGTTTTTTCCGAATCTGCCCCATTGATTCCTATGGGGAAATCGTGCACAAGCACGTTTTGGCAGCTCACCACTACCGTAAGTAGCGCTGGTATTGAGGTGAGATGTGGAGCTAAATTTTGCTCTCCGCTCACTTTTCTGCGGCTAACGCCGGGTTTCTAAATTCCTGTAATACCAGCGTTTGTAGGTGAGCAGTGAGCTGAAACTGCTCGTTAGCCCCACAAGCCTTACCGACAAAAACTTGTAATCTAGCCTTCTATTTTTTAGCCAATAGCATTGTGTGTAAATAAATACGTAAGCAAGCTAGCCAGAGGACCCTTGTACCTTGACAGTCCTGTTATTATGGATATTTTGGAATAAACGCTACATTTTATATAAATTACTGCTATCGCTCTTCTTTACTGTGTTTGGATTGTAAATATATATATACACATATAAATACATCTGTATATTTTTTTTGTCAAACACCTTATGCCATATATCTTTCAGTCCTTATAACTTTTTTATTATTTTTTTTTAAATATTTTTTTATCAGCGTTTATGAGTGTAACTGTACTTTTACATGTATTGATGTTGTTATTTTTATGCAACTTTTTTCTTCTCCTACACTTTGATAGCTCTGAAGTTGCTCTAACCTGACGACCATAAATCACAATTGCGCATTTAAATTCAACTTGTAATATGCGCGCACAAAAAGCCAATATTGCTTGCACGCTACAGTTAGCACTCCACTCATTATCTAGGCAGTACATGTCCTAAACATGAAGGTGAACGTCAAAAATATGATTTGTATCAAATTATTATGTTATTAAACTGCCATTACCATTGTTTTCCTGTAAATACCAGTTAAATGACTTGATTGCAGTTTACCGTTCCCCATCACAAATTCTGTCAAACGATTATTTAATAAAAACAATAAAAATCCATTAGAAGAAGCAATTTAATAAAGAATGCATAATGCATCCCTAAATAATCACACACTACTGATCACTGCAAACAGTGGTTGAAGAACTGTAATAAAAAGCTTACAATTACAGTATTACTAAAATGGATAACTGTAAGCTGATTGATAATTGATTTAGAACTGCACAGTAAGCAGGATCCAGTCATATCCACCATATAGTTATGTCTACAAATACCAATAAAAATTCTATAAATGGTTATGTGAACAGAAGTGTCATCAGATTATATGTTGTAGAAAATGGTTAACAAAAAATGAATGACAAGGAAGAAAACAATTTACACATCAATCCATAAAGACGGCATTAATGCTAAAACATGCTGAGTTACTGCTTTCTACACGTTTTCCCTATACCAAGCTGTAAAAGGTTTGTAAATGGGTATGTTAATAGCAACATTAAAGGGACATCAAACCCCAAAAAAATCTTTCATGATTTAGGTAGAACATACAATTTTAAGCAACATCCAGTTTACTTATATTATCAAATTTGTTTTATTTTCTTGGTATCATTTGTTGAAAGAACAGCAATGCACTACTGGTTTCTAACAGAACATATGGGTGAGCCAATGACAATCGGTATATATATGCAGCCAACAATCAGCATCTAGAACCTAGGTTATTTGCTGCTCCTGAGCTTACCTAGCTAAATCTTTCAGCAAAGTTAACAATAGAAGGGAGTAAATTAAATAATATAAGTAAATTGGAAAGTTGTTTAAAACGTATTCTATGTCTGTGTTGGTAATACTTATACAATAAACTTGTGAAGTTAACTGTGAACCCATGTGCAGCCCTTCAATTGCTTGGTTTAAAATGTTATGCTCTGTCTAAATTATGAATGTCTAATTATCACTTTACTGTCCCTTTAATATGACAGAACCAGATTCTCAAAAACTTACTGGCATGAAGTGAAGACATCAACTGGCCTTTGCCGGGGCACATCTCACTAGGGCTAAACTGGGACCAAAAAAGGCCAGGGGATTTTAAAGGGACAGTCTAGGCCAAAATAAACTTTCATGATTCAGATAGGGTATGTAATTTTAAACAATTTTACAATTTACATTTATCACCAATTTTGCTTTGTTCTCTTGGTATTCTTAGTTGAAAGCTTAACCTAGGAGGTTCATATGCTAATTTCTTAGACCTTGAAGGCCACCTCTTTTCAGAATGCATTTTAACAGTTTTTCACCACTAGAGGGTGTTAGTTCACATATTTCATATAGATAACACTGTGCTCGTGCACGTGAAGTTATCTGGGAGCAGGCACTGATTGGCTAAACTGCTAGTCTATCAAAAGAACTGAAATAAAGGGGCAGTTTGCAGAGGCTTAGATACAAGATAATCACAGAGGTTAAAAGTATATTATTATAACTGTGTTGGTTATGCAAAACTGGGAAATGGGTAATAAAGGGATTATCTATCTTTTAAAACAATAAAAATTCTGGTGTAGACTGTCCCTTTAAGTAGGGAGAGCCTACTCTAACCACCTTTTCTTATTTAACCATACCCCAAAACGGACAACTATAATGTACATTTGAATTACTAATACATTTAAAGTTTGTAACATCCTTTTGTTCTGTATTTTGTAAGTTGGTTGTAATTAAATAGTAAAAAGGTGAAATGTAATAAAAACAGAAGCTATTAAAATTCACATTAAAAAAAAAACAAGAATAATCATTTATTGCTCATTAACCTGTGGTAGTCATAGTTGCTCAAAATGACAGACACCTGAGCAGAGCAGGAGCAGTCCAGACCTGGCTCACAGACACAGCAAGGCAATAAGAAGCAGGGTTGGTCTTGCACCATGCATAAATAATAATGCTGGTGACAGACCCCAGTCCACTAGGTAAATGCCCTGTATGCATTGATGGGATTAAGCTTGTTCTCACAAATTCTTGCAAAACTATTCCTAAAATTTCCCTGGATCTCAAGAACCGGTTGTTGGGTTATCCCATATTCCTTAAGAGGACAGTCTAGTTAAAATTAAACTTTCATAATTCAAATAGGAAATGCAATTTTTAACAACTTTCCAATTTACTTTTATCATCAAATTTGCTTTGTTCTCTTGGTATTCTTAGTTGAAAGCTAAACCTAGATAGGCTCATATGCTAATTGCTAAACCCTTGAAGGCTGCCTCTTATCTGAATGCATTTGACCATTTTTCACAGCTAGAGGGCATTAGTTCATGTGTTAAATATACAGTAGATAATATTGTGCACATGCCCGTGGAGTTTGCTATGAGAGGGCACTGATTGGCTGAAATGTAAGTCTTTTTCAAAATAACTGAAATAAGGGGGCAGTCTGACTCTGCAGAAGCTTAGATACAAGGTAATCACAGAGGTAAAAAGTATATTTCTATAACCGTGTTGGTTATGCAAAACTGGGTAATGGCTAATAAAGGGATTATCTATCTTTTTAAGCAATACAAATTCTAGGGTAGACTGTCCATTTTAAAGGGACAGTATACTGTACATTTGTTTTTTCCCTTAATGTGTTTCCAATTTCTTGTTCTAGCAGCAGCAGAGTATACAATATATAAAAAAATTGCCTCTCTTGGCTTATTTGAATCAGGACATGCTTCAGTCTTGTAATTTGATATAGAAACAGTTTTTAAGGAGTTATACCAGTGAGACAGAAAGTGTAAAGGTTCTAAAATCACAGCAGAAATTTCCCATCTTTTTGTATTATGGGGAAGTTAGAGAACCTGTTGTTAAAATCTCTGAATCCTACCACTGCCTGCATGACTTATTCTCAGTCCAGGACTTGACTAGAAATGGGCGAATGTGGTGAAAGTGCAATTCGCTTGGTAGAATAAATAGTCCTGTGGACATTTGTTTTGGACAATCAGATGTTGATAAGAATGAAAATCCATTAAAATGTGGTAATCACATTTTATTACCAGTTTTGGAATGTTACTTTTGTTTTCAAATGTTCATAATTAGATCAAATATCCACATTGGAAATTTTGAATGAAACATTGGATTTAACAAATAGTATTCAGAAGTTCAATAGTTCATGTGGTAGGAAATTTAGGGTAAGATTACAAGTCGCGCGTTTTGATTTTTCCGCCCGCGATATGGTCTTTTTGCAATAAATTTCCATTGCGGAGGCATTTGCCTTTTATACAACAATCTTTTCCACGCTCGAAGAGCTGTAGTTAATGGTTTTGCGCAACATAAAATTTTCCCAAAACACTTCAAAAATACAATGCAAAGTACAGTTACACTCATATTAACACTGTCTAATAAAAATATATTTCAATAAAATATTGCGCACAAAAGTTATAAGGGATCAAAGATATAAGATATCGAGTGTTAGAACAAAAAGCCGACACAGTGATTTTACATTAACCTACATACACATACATGGAGAAACATGGATTTATATGTATAGACATATGGAAATAATGAAAGAAATTTACATTACAATTTTATGCGCATTAAACAATATCTCAGATGGATTTTCAAAGAGATATTCGCATATAGATCTTGAGATAGCTAGATATACAGTATATATACAGTATATATATATATATATATATATATATATGATCCAAGCAGGGACTGCACTCACTGGATTTAGAAAATAAATTAATATTTATTAAATGGTAACCTGCTTGGATCTTCTACAATAATTTGACTTTGCACCCGGGTGTATATGTGTGTGTATGTATATATATATGTGTGTGTGTATATATATATATATGTATGCATATGTATGTGTATATGTATGTATTTTCTATATATATGTATGTATAATATATATATATATATATATATATATATATATATGTGTGTGTGTGTGTATATATATATATATATATATATATATATATATGTATATATTCATGTACATAGCTCGCTATAAATAGATATATCTGTGCAAAAAAAATCATTACATATATATAAATATTTATTTAGAAATAAATATAACATATTCTTTTATGGAAACATTTTCGCAATTTTCATGTATACTTTTTAAGGAGAATACGTTGTTGGCTTTGCACAACAAATTAGGGTTTTTGTGTTTTTTTTTCTATTTGTCTTCTCCATTTACTTCTATAGGGAATATGTGAACACGCTCGAAATTTGGCTGTTTGCATTAAGCGGCTTAACGCGAGTGCAAAATAAGTTATTTTGCAACTTGTAATAGCTGTGCAACACCAAATACGAGAAAGCCATAACAAGCTCAGAGTTTTCACAACTGATTTGCCGCCCAACTTGTAATCTAGTAAATTATTAGTAAATAGATACAAATATATTGATTCCGATTTTTCAAATTTTAATATTACATAATTCGAATATTACATTTAAAGAGAGCATTAGAAATACTATTACAAATATATTGATTACAATTTTTCTAATTAGAATGTTGCATAATTTGAATCAAAGTATGCAATATTCAAATTTGATCAATTTTAATTAAATATTACATTTAAAGATAGCATTAGAAATACTATTAAATTAAACAAATGTTATAATTTGAAACAAACTAACAATAGTGTTAAAATTAGTTTCATTTTTAAAATGTTGCAAAACATTTGCCCATCCCTTGCCTAGACCTAACTCAATTCTCTAAAAAGTAAAAAGTAAAAAGAAAAAAAGAAAAAAATAGGCACGTGGCAGGCTGCCTCCTATAGAAAGTAATGAAGCTCTCTGGAATGCAGAATTGTGCAGTGGAAATAGAATGTGACAGAGAACACTCGGCACAGATGGCAAATTTGTTTTTGAATCAAGTACAAATACAGTTGTGGTGTTATCAGTGTATTCACATCTAGTTTTATGTCTATTCTATCAGAGCAATAAGTGCTTTGGGTATTCTGCGACAAATACACCAACTTACATTTAGTGAGATAAAACAGTGAGAACTGTTTGGTTAAAATGCTTAGAGAATATTATAAAGCCTGTGGGAGAATCCCAGAAACCCCAAGGGAATGTCCTGGGATGTTGCTAATTTATCTTCCAAAATGTAAGCTAGTTAGTTGGCCTCAAAATATTCTATACTAAGGTTACCAGTTGTCCTCCATTTAAAAACACTGCTTTAGCTTTAGGTATTGATTTCACTCCATGCCAGTGAACTATAGAGAAATATATGTTCAGATCAGGCAAACCAACTCTATAAATTAAGAAAAGCAATTCTAAAATCCTATATGTATTTTATTTTTTATATTTTTTGATGTAAATTGTACTCATTTGTCAACATTGTAAGTAATACATTATAAAAGTGACATATTTAAATTGTTATGGCAATAAAGACAACTGTCTACAGCAAGGTTATCAAACTAAATGTATCTGGGGGCTACTGGCAATGTTTCTTCTCCTGTAGGGGCAGTGGAAGTGATATTTACCCAAGTAGTAGTGCAAGGTGGGATTTGTATCCCACAAAAGACATATACATTCATCTATATCTTGTGAAGGACATGGAAAGTGAGCATACTGGAACTGTACAACATAAAAATGCCATTTATCCAAGCAGTGCATGGTCGAATCTGCACTTGCCTATGAATGCTGGTCGTTATAATTATCTTGTGAGTGCCTGAATAGAACATCAACTAGCTACACCTCTTAGAACTCTTAAAAAAATGAACAGACCTCAATGAATGATTTACCTAATAAACAAGTAAGGGCCAGATGAAACTATATTAAGGGCCTCATATGGCACTGGGGCCGGTATTTTGAGACCACTGGTCTACAGGCACCTTCCTGACAAGTGATATAATGTTGCAATACAATCCTTGGTATCCTCCATTATGTCCTCTTCCCACTTGGCTACCAAGTATAGACAACAAAAATCTGAAATGCATCCAAGCATTCAGGAAACAGCAGAATGATACCACTCTGGATGCATTAGGTATTGTTTTATATATATAGTATGTGCCCCAGCTGGCCAATAGCGAGTGTACTTATCTGTGGTGATGTTAATAGGCACATGTTGGCTGAGAAGACTAAGATCTGATTAACACTGGCAATGATAATGTAAATCAAAACCTGAATATATAAATACAATTTTAAACAATGAAAATACCATTGTTACCAGAATTTTTTTTACCTACAAAATAATTAAAGGGATTGTAAATCATTAAATATATTTCAGAAAGGAATTGCAGCATAGAAAAATGCTTGCATATTGAATACATTTTTCTAAAGCATTTAAAATGTGTTTTCTTTAACTGGCCTATGGTGTTTTGCAGTCCAGCAGGACATGCCTTGAAAAGCTTCTAAAGGGTGGATTATCTCCTCTACTGTTGTCAAACTGAAGGGTGGACCAAGGGTTTACCTAGGTGGGACTTAAAATTTGCTTCCCTACTTAGCACAGCATTTAGGGCACACACACCATGGGCACTCTGGCAAGGCTGCTTTCTGTTTCCAGATTTCACTTACATGGATGCCAGGGACTAGTGGCTGATTGCAGCCTGCTGAAGCCTCAGGAATAACAGGGTTTTCAGATGAAATATCGATGGAGGAGGGAGGAGAGGAGCAGAAGGAGGGGACAGAAGAGGAGAGAAAAGTAGAGGAGGGAGTTGAGAGGTAGCAACTACTAGTGCTACATCAGCTGGTAAATGGTCCATCTCAGCCAGCTACTGTCACCTCTGTCCTCTATGAGGCTCCTGAATGTAAGTGGTATAACAAATGGGTCTCTCCAGCACTCTGGTCCTATTGCTGCTGCACCCACTGTAGTTCCACCCCTTTGTACCCCAGGCAACCACCTAACTTCTCCTAATGATAATGTACAGCAAATTTTTAAGAAAAACCTTAAGGGTCAAGGTCTTTTGGCAGAGGGAAGAGTAGAAAGGTGAAGAGTGGAAGAATGCAACAATGCTGAAGACTTGAAGCTTAGCCTACCTGATAAAAGGTCTCAGCTTCAGGCCTCCTCTGCTACTGCTCTTCACTTAGCCATTGCCTCTCTCTCCCACCCTGTGAGTTTGGATGGCAGTGTGAGTTATACGGCTTCCTTAGAGTAGCTAACATTTTACAATGACAGGGATAGGGCTACTCTAACTAGTCTAAGTAAGAGCATGGTTTTAATATACAAATACCCTTGTGCGTAAGCCAGTTCTTTATCCTAGTAACCGTGAGGTCCCTTATGGTAGGTGTACTCTCTACACAGTTGCGGAGGTCATGGCCTGTTTCCATCATGACACTGAAGTTGAGGTGGAGTGAAGGGCATTAAGCAAGGGAAGGGCGGCATGCTGTTACTGAAACCCCCTATTTTTCTTCTGAAGGACTATACACTCCCGACAACCTCATTATGTCTGCCTTGGGGGGGAAGTATTCTCTGTTCTAGCTCCTGTGACCATTGTTGACCTCTATTAGTCATGAGGAGTTTAGGGATTCACTTGCTGCCATCCTGAGTAAGGAAATATTTATATTTTGTATAAGTAATACATTTTGAAATGTTTTAGAAATTGTAATGCTGCATTAGTATTTTTTAACCTTTGAATAAAATCACTGTTCAGTTTGAAATCATATATATATATATATATATATATATATATATATATATATATATATACATACATACACACACACATACATGTTCACATTAAAATCGATCCTCTAATGAATACATAATTTCTGGAGGTTTTTGTATATTATTTGTATGCTATCAAGATGCTGGAATTCAATTTGATAGTCACTCATGTTTGCTTTAACAATTATCTGGTTGTAATGTGCCATTACTTAACTTAATGGAATTTTCTTTTACACCAACAGCAGCACATAGCAGCTTACCAGATTGTTCTTGTAAAATGTCAAGTCAGAAACAAATTTCCCTGAAGCGTTCAAAGATAAAGCAACACAATTTTATTAAAAGAGCCACTTGATCATAATTAAAAAAAAATGCAAAATTGCACTAAAAAACAAATTGCCTGAAGATGCGATTTTGAGTGTGTTTGAATTGTAAGAATAGCACTTGTTTGTGGTATTTGCATTTGTTTTCAGTATAATAGTGTTCGAGGAGCATTATTTTTCAAGATACATTGATATTTGCCCTATGTTGGCATTTGAAATGTAGTAGCTTTAAGTGGAAAAAGCAGTTGGGCTTATCTGTGACATGTAATATACCCTGAGCAAAACTAATACTAGTGAAACTCAGCTATCAGTTTTTGTACATTAGAAGGAACATTACCTGTCTCAACCAATGATAGCGCAGACAGCGTACTTATTGACAAATATTACATTGCATACCTCCCAACATTTATTTTATTGAAGAGACATGAGAAGTAAGTTCACAGTTCCTATACAGCAATGTATCTCTACCGTGGCCCTCAAGTAACCCCGACAATCCAGGTTTTTATTATAGCTAAACTAGAGCACAGGTGAAAACCTGGACAGTTTGGGGTACTTGAGGACCGCAGTTGAGAAACACTGCTATACAGCAGGCAATTTTAAGAGACTTTTCAATTTGTTTTTATTATTGTTTGTTGAAAAGCATACCAATGTAATATGGGTAGACTTGATGGGCCTTTTTGGTTCTTATCTACCATCAAATTCTATGTTTCTATGTTTCTAAGGTAGGTTTAGTAGCAGCAGTGCACTACTGGGACCTAGCTGCTAATTGGTGGATACACAGACACACGCACACATACATAACTTTTGTTATTGTTCATCAAATATGTTTAGCTAGCTCCCAGTAGAGCAATGCTGCTCTAGAGGTTACTTTAACTAACTGTTTAACCTCTTTCCCACATATAAACATACAGGGGTAATCACAATTTATTGGTTGATATCAATTTGCGTATTTTGTTGTTGGCCCAGTCACAATCAGCCATTCTCTTTGGTTATTTTTTGGCACTTTTTTCATTATCGTTTCTGGAGAATTTGGCTGTATACTTTATGGGGTCAATTTATCAAGCTCCGAATGGAGCTTGATGCCCCATGTTTCTGGTGACCCTTCAGGCTCGCCGGAAACAGAAGTTATGAAGCAGCGGTCTAAAGAGCACTGCTCCATAACCTGTCCGCCTGCTCTGAGACGGCGGACAGAAATGGTTTTTAAGAACAACATTTTGTTTGTCTGTAATCCTGTGAATTTTTTTGGGATTCTAAAATTGTGAGATTAACGATGAAGAAAATCATTTTGGTCAAAATTTTCAAGCTTCAGTACTAACGTCATTCTAGTGGTCACAATCTTTAAATGGCTCTAACACTGCGACAATATAGCGATAGAAGCTTAGAAATTGTATAGACAGAAAAAATGCAAGATTGTAATCAACTTCAAAATTACATGCAAGCAACAGTACAATAAAATGTTCCAATACATTACAGCATTTTATTTTTGCACTTCTACGTCTCTAATTTTTGTTCGTTTAATCTAAAACAAAGTACTGTAAAATTAGAAATATTAGGTTTTTGTTTTATTATTATTGTTTGCCAGTATTTTCTTATTAGGCTTTCATGGTAGTATCCATCTTCACCAACAGTCGTTCTTAAAAGCCTATGAGGCCTATTTATCAAAGGTCTGTCGGACCTGATCCAACAGTGTGGATTAGGTCCGACAGTCCTCGCTAAATGCGGAGAGCAATACGCTCTCCATATTCAGCATTGCACCAGCAGCTCTTGTGGGCTGCTGGTGCAATGCCGCCCACTTCAGATTCGAGGGGGGGTGTCAATCAACCCGATCGTACTCGATCGGGTTGAATTTTGGCGATCTCTGTCAGCCTGCTCAGAGCAGGCGACCAGGGTTATGGAGCAGCGGTCTTTAGGGCTCGCCAGAAACACGGGCCCTTAAGCTTCATTCGGAGCTTGATAAATGGGCCTCATTGTGTATACATAAGAAGTTCACAACTGATACAGCAATATTAGTTTGCCTAAAAGTACACACAGTATTGCATTAACAAAGACCCATGTACGGGCCAAACGCGTTTACTGCTTTTCCAGCTTTCGTTTTTTTAACTCCTGCCTGATCCCAAGGTTCCACTAAATTGGTCAGGAATACAATGGGGTGAATAATTTGGCAGTACTTTGATTCTCAATCATATTTTTTTAAGAGAATTTGACCTTAGCTATTGTCTTTTCCTATGTTTCACATAGATAGTGATGTATTTTTAATTGGATTGAAATTAAAAGTTATGTTTTTATTAAATATAACACAAAACTTAAGGAAATAGTGCACCAAACTCTTCATTCCTCTCTCTCTCTCTCTCTCTCTCTCTCTCTCTCTCTCTTCATGGCGAAATGTTTGTATGTGATTTGCGTAAAAGTAATCAGTCTTCAAATAATGGGCTAGATTACAAGTGAAGTGCTAAAATAATGCGCTCCCCAAACGGGCAAATCTGCCCATTTGTGGGAGTACAATAATTAACCATCCATTACAAGCTTGCGGTAGCAATTAGTGCTTATAAAATTAACCAGAGATCCGATCTCAGGTTAATTTTATAAATCTTCCCCAAATTGTCCTAAAATACTGCCTAGTGTAGTTTATTAAAAAATAAAGATGGCAGCATCTTTATTTTTAAATAAACTTACTGCACTAGGCAATATTTTGGGGT